>NW_026058346.1:0-39850 GCF_023721935.1 Panthera uncia
CCGTCCATCCGTCCACCCGTCCATCCGTCCATCCATCCATCCATCCATCCATCCATCCATCCATCCATCCCTGCCAGTTCACTGGGCACCTGCCACGTGGCAGAGGTGAGCATGCCGATGTGGACAAGACTCAAGACTTGGCCTCCAGGAGGGAGACAGAGACAGGACGAGGGCACGTGCTCCATCAGCTTCTGGCCCAGTTGTCACAGACGCTCTGAGACAGCCACCTGGTGATGGTGGTGGCTCCGAGGAGGGGGCGGTCGGTTCTCCGGGAGGCGTCACCGTGTGATTCTCCCCAGTTTTCAGACGAGGAAACAAGTGACCGGCCTAAGGCCCACAGCAGCCAAGGGGCAGTGCCGGATTCCAGAGGCATCTGCTTGACTCCAGTAGGCACTCTTACCCCCGTTTGAAAGGTGAACAAACTGAGGCCCCAAGAGGTCATTGGCTTTCCCAAGTCACCCACCTCCTAGTGGCGGTGCTCAGATCCCCACCCAGGTCTCTTGACCCCAAGTTCTCACTTCCTTCTGGGCTGTGTGGCTCCCGGAGACCTGGGTGGGAGGATTCGGTGTGGCCCTGGCCTTCAGGTCACTTGGCTGGTGGACACTGTCCCTGCCCTGTCCCCTCTAAGTGCACAGCGTCCCCTGATGGCTGAGCCAAAGTGCACCGTGCCTGACACGGCCTGGCTCAGTATTCACCACGCATGTGCTGAGAAAGAAGAGAGGAATTTGATGGGGAGGATTTGGCTTTTAGTTTGGGTCTGGGACCTCCTGTGTCAGGTCCCAGATCCCCCCATCCCTGATCTCTCCTCCCTCCCTCCATCCATCCACCCACTGGGGGAGAACTTACTGATCCACGGACCAGTCGACGATGCAGCGCTTGGGGGGCTGCTTTGTGGGATTACGAACGAACTGTCCCCCAAGGGCTCTGCGTCACCCCGAGGGCAGTGGTGTAGCAGCTCGGGGCGCAGCGACCGGAGACCTCGCGCAAGGTATTGGCCGTCCTTGGGCCTCCGCTTAGGCCCCCGGGGCGGCAGAGGCAACACGGGTGGTGGGGCCTGAAGTGAGAGGTGAGGCTGGTGTGCGGTGAGGGCTCAGGAGGGGCGAGTCTCTGCGACCTCCTCTCCCCGGGGCTCATCTGCACCCCGGCTCCCCACCATCGCCTTGCCGGTCACCTCCTCCTAGTTCACTCTGCTTCCCTGCCTCTGCTGCTCTCATTCGCCTTCAGCTGCTCTCACTCAGAGGGTTCCGGAGCCTCCTCGCTGCCCTCACTTGCCTCCTGCACTGGTCCTCCACACCGTCACCACGGTTGTCATTCTGAGGTTCAGCCCTGCCTTCTTCTCTCCCACTCCCCAGCGCCCACAGCGGAGCTCCGGGTGCGAGTCCCGTGAGGGGTGCTCTGCCCGAAGCAGGGCTGGGGCCCGGCCCCCCATGCACCCTGCCCTGTGCCCCCCCGCAGGGCCGCTGGCGAGTGGGGGACTCCTGGGGCTCCAGGGGACACCGCATGGGGGGGGGGCTAGTGACTTGAAGAAGATTCAGAAATTCTTTGATGACGGGCCTCTTGTTATGTGACCTCGGATCACGTCTTCAGCCTCGTGTCCCGACACAGAGCTGTTGACCATTTCTCAGACACACTATAAACACCTGTGGATCGCCCTTTTGTCTTTAGCAAGATCCTGCTCATCCGCCAAGGTCGAGGTCATCTGCTCACCCTCCAGGAAGGCACCTCTGGATTCCTTTGGATCGGATCGCGGTGGGGGGGGGGGGGGGGGAGTGACGACGGTCACGGTGACGGTGGTGGTGGGGAGGACGGTGACGGCGATGCTGACACCGGGGGTGATGAGGGTGGTGATGCGGCGCTGCTGGTGATGATGAGGATGCCGGTTACCGTAGAGGTGATGGCGAGAACACCGTCAGCGATGGTGAGAGCCGCTACCGTTTGGGGACCACTCCCGCCGCGGGTGTGAGTGTTTTCTGAGCTGCCTGACTTGGGATCGCAGCACGTCCCCGTGAGGAAGTCTCATCCCCACCACACGCTGGAGGAGACAGACGCGTAGCAGGGGCTAGTGCGGCCGGGCTGGGCTTGGCTTTGCTACTTAGGGGCCGATCAGACTCCTCAGTAGAATGGAAGACCGTGAGGGGTGTTGTCTGTGTCTGACCCATCCGTGCACAACAGTTCTGTTTTCATTAGTGGGTAGTGGGTGGGGATGTGCCTTAAAAACTGTAAATGTGAGAGAAATGTCTTCTTTGCTGTTATATTGTGTCCCTGAAGACGAAATGCTTGCGGGGCACCTGGGTGGCTCGGTCGATTGAGCACCTGACTTCGGCTGAGGTCGTGATCTCACGGTTCGTGGGTTCGAGCCCCGCGTCAGGCTCTATGCCGACGGCCCGGAGCCTGCTTCGGATTCTGTGTCTCCCTCTCTCTCTCTCTGCCCCTCCCCCACTCACTCTCTGTCTCTCTGTCTCTCTCAAAAATAAATAAACATTAGAAAAAATTAAAAAAAAAAAAAAAAAGAAAAAGAAATGTCTTTGCTGTTCTGTTGTGTCCCTGAAGACAGAATGCCCGTGGGGCGCCCGGGTGGCTCAGTTAGTTAAGCATCCGAGTTCAGCTCAGGTCGTGATCTCACAGTTCGAGAGTTTGAGCCCCGCATTAGAGCCCGCTTCAGATCCTCTGTCTCCCCGCTCGCTCTCTGCCCTCCCACATTGCGTGTGCTGTCTCTCAAAAATAAGTAAACGTTTGAAACTAAAAAAAAAAAAAAAAAAGACAAAATGCTCGTGTGTGTGTGTGTGTGTGTAGAGGGGAAGGAAAAAGCTCCAGAGGTTCTAAAGTGACCAGACTCAACACCCAAGCAACAAAGTCCCTCGTGCCCCTTGCGTATCATCCTGGGAACCCCTACAGGGTTGATAACAGATGACAGAACACGAGACTCTGCCAATATTATTGATAAAGACTGTGGGGCTCAGGTAGCATTTTCCAGGCAGGTGTCTGTTGTTGGTCTGCAGGTATGTTTGTGAACATTTGCTGCCACTTAGTAGGTCTCCTTGGAAGTCGGCTGTCCCCTCTTGTCGCCGCTGAGGTTCCGGAGGGGAATCCCAGGCGTAGAAAATACTATGTGATTTTTCTTGAAAATGACGACTTTATAAAAGATTTATTTACTTATTTAAGTAACCTCTACCCCCAGTGTGGGGCTCGAACCCACAACCCTGAGATCAAGAGTCAGGTCGCGTTCCCCCACCTGAGCCAGCCAGGTACCCCTTGAAAATAAAAAGTTTATTATTTTATAAGTTATTATTATTCTTAATGTTTTTATCTATTTTTGAGAGAGACAGAGCGCGAGCAGGGGAGGGGCAGAGAGAGAGGGGACACAGCATCCGAAGCGGGCTCCGGGCTCCGAGCTGTCGGCACAGAGCCCGACGCGGGGCTCGAACCCACGAACCGCGAGGTCATGACCTGAGCTGAAGTCGGACGGTTAACCGACTGGGTCACCCAGGCGCGCCGAAAATTAAAACTTTAAATGAAAAAGAACGAGATAAGCGATCCTGCCACCCTACAAATGTCATTAACGGGTTCGGGAGCGATATCGAAATAAAAATAAGCATCCATATCATCATTGACGTAATCGCTCCGTGTTGCACATAGCACGTGTTTTTTTAACTCCCAGGTGACTCTCTACGCTCCACTGCGGTGTTTTCGGGCTTTGCAGAGACTCGGGCCCCAATTGGACCTTTGTTCGGGGTCTCTAGGTTCTGGCCCCTTGACCGCCTGTCTTCACCTGAATCTCTTGGGAGCTCCCATCTGCCAGCAGGTGCTTGGTCCGTAGTTGCAGAAGCAGCAGCTGCCCCCTCCCCCCGTGAGATTCTGGAGCCCCCGAAGAGTGAGAACCAGTCCTCTGAGTGAGGATAACCCTTTCCCTGGGCACCTGACACAATGGAAGGGTGTGGACAGCCTGCTTCTTCGGTCCTTTCCCTCTTCCGTGACCATGGGGGTGATGATGATGATGAAGAAGAAGACAAGGGTGGTGACTCTTGTGATGGTGGCAGTGTGGGTGGTGATGGGTGTGTCCCGCCTTGCTACCCTCACAGAAGGGTTGAGGTGGGGGCGTGCGAGGGGGGCCCAGCCCCAGGTCCTCTGAGTGCTCGCCTTGCCCTCTTGAGTAAGGCATGGAAACTTCCTAAACCTTACTTACCCTGCTCGCTAAAGGGACGTAGCTGTAGGTGTAAGAGCCTGCGTCGACATTCATGGTTTTATTATAACTCGGAGGAGTGGCCTCGGTTTTAATCACGTGACCTCTGCACGCGAAGGGGTAGCGGAGGAAAGAGGACTATTGGTGAGAATGGTCTGTGACGTTAGACTGTTTGCACTCCTGTTTTGTGTCGCCGATCCTTGGACATTCCTTCTTTCCTTCCTGTTTCTTGGGATGAATTTTAAAACCTATTTCCGTAAACGTGTGTTTAAAAGACAGACACAGAAAGTGAGGGTCATGGCACCAGCCTCCATTACCTGCCCCTTGGTGTGACGTCTGGGGAGAGGCCTGGGCCCCGTGTCACACGCCCCAGTTCTCGCAGGCTCCTCTCTTGGTGCCCTCCGTACAGTCTGTGCTCCGGTCCCCACGCAGGGCGCCTGATGCTGCTGCCGTAGCCTCAGCCCGTGTCGGCGAGCTGCCTGGACGGCTGGGCTCCCTGAGAGCCACCGGCCGAGGCTGAGAAGCTCTCCTTCCCCATTCTGGGTGACTTTGCCTTTGCCCGATCCAGATCAGGTTTTGTTTTGTCTATTGGAGCTCCGTCTCATAATTCTGCTGGCTTTGATCTTGCCATCACAGTTTAGACATCTTCCTTTGCTGGCTTCTCCCGTTAGCCCCAGGTGCCTCCTTCCTGACACAGGGCCTGCTGCTCCTGTAATACATCCTCACCCCTAATGAGCTACTTAAAAAATAAGCATTGATTTCTAGATAAAAATCACAATTAATTTTAAATGCCCTCTGTAAGCCTTGTTACAAATAATTGCCAGAAACACGCAAGATCTGAAATTAATTAAAATCGACAGCCTCATTTGATGTGGGATGCGCTTCTCATTTTTTAGTTACGTACGGGAGCCGTGCAGATACTCTGCTCGGGCAGAACCAGTGGCTGCGAGATGCCGGGTGGGGGGATTTGCAGGAGGAGGAGCTGAGCTCTCTGTACCCGCCTCCCCTGGGTCTGGAGTCGTCCGGACCTGGCTGGCAGCCCTGCATCCTCTTACAGTGCGGTTGGCTGACTTTCCATGCCTCCAGTTCCACATCTGTGAAATGGGTTTATCAGTGTCGGCCCCACGGGCAGCTGGTGGAGGGTGATGGTGAGGAGGTGCTGCTGTGAGGCTGTGGTCAGTGCATAGTCTCAGCCTCTGTCCTCCCCACTGCCCCTTCCCTTGCCCTGGAAAGGTTACCCCACACTTGTGTTATTCGGGTCGTATCGTTCCATTCATTCACTTACTTCTGCGCGAGATAAACACGGAAGCTGACTAGTTCCCCTCCTCCCGGCGAAGTACCTGAGGATGTTGAAGGTGGGAAAGTGACTTGATCAAGGCCAGGCCTGGCCGAACCAGGCGTGAACCTTTCCACGCTACCACACCGATGGCCTCGCCAGGCTGTTGGGGTCGCTGGGAGTTGGCTTTTGCCAAGGCAGAAGGAGCCAGCCGAGGGCCACTGCTCTGTGGTTCCCCTGCCCCCACCCTGGGGTGGCATAAGCCCCTTTCTCAGCAATGGGGTGGACGTGGAGAGGTGAGGACAGCAGCATTGCTGTAGTAACAGGTGCATTTATACTAACTTGCGTTCGTGGTCAACCTTTTGTCAGCTTGCGTTCCAGAATTCTGCGAATCATGGCAGTGTGTCCTTGAGCACAGAGCCCTGTGGCCCTTAGCATTTCATTACTGGTCCCTGTGTAGCTATATGAGGGGCCACCTCCCCTGCCCTGCTTCCTGAAGGAGCACGAGCGCAGGCCTAGACCTACCCAGGACTGGTCCTTAGGTCCTGCCCTTTACTGACTACAGATGCTGGACAGCTACTACTTAGTATCTCTTCACACCTCAGTTTCCTCGTCTGCAGATAGGGATAGAGTAGCACTGACCTAGTTCTTACGGTCTGTTCACGTGTTTATTGGGGGGGGGGGTGGTGTTTCCTGCGCACCTGCTGTGTGCCTGGCCTTGGCTGAGGTGCTGGGAAAACAGAGCAGCTGCACAAGGTCCCTGCCCTCTACAAGCTCCTAGCCAGGTCTGGGGACACATCAGGGCAGCCCTCCTTGGTGAGTAAAAGGAGGGAGCTCAGAGGGGGTCCTGCAAAGGACCCACCAGTCCAGCCAGGGGCCACAGGAGACAGCGACCCCGAGAGGGTGGAGGTGACACAGGAACAGTGCTTAGCAAATTGTGCAGGCTCAGTTAGGAGGGTTTCCTGCTCACCTCCTCCCCTCCTTCTCTCCCAGTCCCCAAGTGTCTCTTAACCCTTTCTCTCCCCGTCTCTTTGGAAGCTTTGGATAGTAAAGGCCAGTTCCTTGGCAGATTTCTCCCATGCCTTTGGTCCCAGAGACAAGTATGTGGACCCCCCACCCCCACCCCATGTCCCCACAGACACGGCTGCAGAAAAAAAAGAGAACAAAGCTCGGGAGTGATTTATTTCTCGCTTTGCAGAAATGTTTATTTCGAAGCCGCACGGCAAGGTGGGACGGTTTGATTTGATTAGCAAGTCTAAATGTATTAGCAGCAAGACAGAAACGATATTACAATTAGTGGTAATTAGTTGTGCTGATGACTCTGGGTGGCAGTGCAGGGTGACAGATGTTGCTTCCTGGTCCCGGGTTAGATTGGGGGGGGGGGCACTTTCCCCTTGTGAAGGGACTCGTTCGGCTCCCTGGAGACATAGGACCCCAGCCGTGTCGTCAGCGTGTCTGAGTCACAGCTAATTAGTCACTTCACAGAGACACGTGTGCCGGACCCACTTGTGTAAGGACTTCTTGGTGTTTGGGGGGCAGTGGGCCTGACTTTTGGGGAACCAGAACCTTCCAGGCTGCTTTGGTTTGGCACCATGGATGACCATAGCAGTGGATTCATTTGTACCTGACTCCTCTGTCTCCACGTCTTTATCATGGCCCCGCCCTCCGCACCCCATTCGCTTGGGTTTCCTTGTGGGTTCTCTCCCTGAGGCCCCCGGCCTAGGCTGCAGGGAGATGCCCTTGGTTACATTTGCTGATGCTGCTGTGGTGGAGGGTGGTAACACTGGAAGGTGCTGGGTTTACACTTAGGAGACCCTGGAGACTGTGTGCCTCATGTTTAGAAGTTACTTTACTGCACGTGTCGGTGACTTTCTTTTGTTTTGTTTTATTTAAATGTTTATTTTTGGGAGAGAGAGCATGCATGCACATGCAGGGAGGGAGAGAGAGAGAATCCCAAGCGGGCTCTGAGCTGTCAGCACAGAGCCCAATGTAGGGCTCGAACTCATGAACTGTGAGATCGTGACCTGACCTGAGCTGAAGTCAGACACTTAACCGAATGAGCCACCCAGGTGCCCCGGTTGTCAGTGACTTTGAGCAAGGATAAGGGTGGGGCGGAAAAGGCCCGAGACCCCGCCTGCCCTCCAGGAAGGAGTTCCCAGTCTCCCCATGGAGGCCCCAGACCCCAGACTTGAAAACGTCCTTGCAGGAACAAGCCAAGTGCTTCTTGTGGGGGAAGGGAATGTTTTAGAGCTGGGTGGACATGGGGGTTGCCTGACTCTGTGAGTGGGTCGAATGCCACCGAGTTGTTCTCTTTAAAATAGTTATTTTGGGGCGCCTGGGTGGCTCAGTCAGTTGAGTATCCGACCTTGGCTCAGGTCATGATCTCACGGTTTTGAGTTCGAGCCCCGCGTCGGGCTCGCTGCTGTCAGTGCAGAGCCCGCTTCGGATCCTCTGTCTCCTTCCCTCTGCCCCTCCCCTGCTTGCGCTCTCTCAAAAATAAATAAGTAAAAACAAACAAACGAAAAAACACTTAAAATAGTTACTTTCGCGTTATGTGAATGTCACCTCGGGTCTTTAAAAAGGCAGCAGAGTGCTAAGAGGTGTATTTTGGAAGCCCAAACACTCTACACTGAGCATATCTCCGAGGCTTTAAGGAGATAAAGTTTCTGAGAACACAGAGCCAGTATTAGAGATGATCATGGATGCTGAGTCTGCCTCTGGGGTTGAGGGAGCACAGGGGGGAGGAGGGAAGAGCCCTCCCCCCGCCTCCACTGAGGCCCCAGGTTGGAGGTGCAATCTTTGGACAAGAGTGAGGAAGAGGCGAAAGCGTGCAAGCGAGACCACATTTCCTTTCTGCCTCGGCTGCCCTCCGGGGGCTGTAGGAAGGGGGAGCACGAGCCACGTTTATGCTGGGAGGAGGCAGCCCCACCTGCCTCTGTTGCCACCCGGGGCTCTTGTGCACGTTACAGACCACAGCCGCCTCTCCAGCGTGGCTGCCCTTTCCCTGGCCTCAAGGCGGTCTTGGCCTCAGCCGTGGCATCTGCCAGGCCTGCTTGGAGCCCCCAGACGGTAACTTCTTCCCATCCTCCACAGCCCCCTCCATCGGGAGGATCCTCTGGGTTCCAGATCCGTGCCAGACCTGGACCAGGCACTCACTGCAGGTGCAGCAGAGTGAGACAGGCATGGTGTGCCCACGGGGGCTAGAGCCCCCTAGAGTCAGCCCGGAACTGCCCCTAAGGCTGCGTGGTGGGGTTTCCGGGGGACCCGGGAAGGGCGACAGCTCGAGGAGATGCTTTCTGCACCCGAAGTGTGATTGGAGCTTAGGGGCTGTTATTATCAGGGGTGGGGGCAGCAAGAACGCATTTAGCTGTGAACCTGGAAAGTGGGCTCCCCTGGGGGGGTGAGGACCCTGGGGGGTGGGCGGGGCTGCTGTCCTCTGCAGCTCCAGGCAGACTCCACACAGAGCAGCAGCCTGTCCGGTCCTCTGAAGGACATGCGTTTGGTCCAGAGCCTTTCGACCGAAGCCGGAACCCAGAGGTGTCGGCCGGGCGGGAGCAGGGGGTGTTGGACAGACCTTCCTAGAAGCGAAGAGTCAGTCAACTTGTGAAAAGATGCTCGGCCTTACCCGTGTCCGGGAAATACCCACGAAAACCACGTTGAGCTTCTGCCTCCTCCTCGTCAGGTTGACACGAGTCTGATGGTGCTGGGGGCTGGTGAGCACACACAGACCAGCCTAAACTATGCAGTGCTCGAGCGCCAGAAATTGGGGAACTTGGAAAACAATTTGGAGTCATCCAGTAAAGCTGAAGACACACTTACCCTGTGGCCACAAGTCCTACTTTTGGGTGCGTGCCTTAGAAAAAGCCTGACACAGGTGTGCCAGGAGATCTGCACGTTCCTAGCAGCCCAAACAAGACCATCAGATGTGTGCTGACTGTGAATGGGTCACCAAGTACACGCATGCGCCGTGTGGCAGTGGGGAGGGGCGAGCCGGGCCACAGGCAACAGCAGCGAACCTTAGGAATGGGTCGTTGAGCCCAGAGTGGAGGTTGCACGGTATTTGGTATGATTCCATTTATATAAAGTTCAGAGATAGGCAAAACAAAACTGTATTTTTGGACGTGTAGATTTGGTAAACTACGAAGAAAATTCAGGGAGTGATAAATGCAAAATCATAGCTACCTGTATGTGGGAGGGAGTGGGGAGGGCACGTAGGGGTATTTCAAAGCTAGTGTTGATTTTCCTTCTGTAACCTGGGCACTGGGCACACACACAGTATAGTTAGTCTTTAATTTTTTAAATTGCATTTCTTTATTTTTGAGAGGCAGAGACAGAGCGCCAGTGGGGGAGGGGCAGAGAGAGAGGGAGACACAGAATCCCAAGCAGGCTCCAGGCTCCAAGCTGTCAGCACAGAGCCTGACGTGGGGCTCGAACTCATGAACCATGAGGTCATGACCTGAGCCAAAGCTGGATGTTCAACCAACTGAGCCACCCAGACGCCCGGTATTGTTATTCTTTAAATGATGCACGTTATCTTATCGTCTCTGGTATGTCTTTAGTACTTAATAAAATACATATACGTTCAAAAGGTGAACCTGCAGGCATGAAGTGTCCTGCCTCAAATGCACAGTGAGATGATGCGCTTTAGAGCAGGCAGACGGGGTGGGGGCGGTTAGGGCTGTCTTTGGCCATGAAGCCTCCAGGGATAGGGCATTTCCAGCTTCCCAGAGGAAAAGTTGTGTAACTTTTGGAAACGAGACAGAATGGTGAAAACTGCATGATACTAGATGTGTACATTGTGAAACCTAAATCGTAAATCTGCTTTCCGCCCAATCTAAGGTAGCTTAAAGGCCCCATTTAAAAGTTTTGTTTTTAACCTGGATAATGCAGCAAAACCGCTTAGCGCCCTCTCCTGGGCAAGACGGGGTGGAACCCCTGGTGTCCCGGGTGGTAGGAGAGCTGGGCCCGCGTTGATTCAGCACCACGGACAGCGTCCGCGTCTTGGGTCGCCACCCCGTTGGGCATGGCTGGAATTAGGCTTCCCGCACTTGGCAGCAGTGTGGCTTTGGGCAAGTCTCTTAGGATCCTGGAGGGGCTCCCCTCCTCGGGGAACACAGAGTGAGGAAAGCTACCGCCATGACACCCAGCATGGGCTCTGTGCTCCAGAAATGGTCATCCAGGGGCTGATGGGGCTGAATGGGATGGGCAGGGCAGGGCAGAAGATGCCAGATCAGTCAGTCCTTGTTGGAACCGTGTGACTTATGAGGAACACCGTGAGTGGTGACTCGTGTCACCAGGCTCTGCACACACTTGCTAGGCTGGCTGGCTGGGGCTCCCGGGGTGGGCGGGAGCGTCACTGTGGCTCTGGGCACCTGCCCATCCGCCACCTGCACTTCCCGCCCAGGGCCAGCCTCCAGGTGACCAGAGGAGGAGCGAGGCCAGTCAGGTGCAGGCGTTGCCTTGGGCTTGCTTGCCTCAGTGGTGAGGCAGGTGGAGCCAGCAGAGGGGTCTCCATCAAGAGCTTGGACCCTTGCTTGGCCCTCAGTCTCTGCAGAGAAGGTGGCTTGGTGCACGTGGGGAGGGTAGTGAGATGGTGGTGGCAGTGGCTTCTGGAAAGTTCTTTGCTGTGTTTTCTGAGTGAAATGAGAAGCAAGGCTCTCAGCTGAGTGTGGGGATGCAGCAGGGGAGGGGGGAGCAGGTGAGGAGGGATTGGCCAGGAGAGTTGGCCAGGTGCCTTCGTGACGAAGAGGCAAAGTCTGAAGGAAGATCTCAGGATTCGGCTTTAAATTCTAGGCCATTTGTTTCCAGCCACAACAACGCTCATTTGTTAATCCACATTTCTTTTTTTTTTTTTTTTAACGTTTATTTATTATTGAGAGACAGAGAGAGACAGAGCATGAGCAGGGGAGGGGCAGAGAGAGGAGGAGACACAGAATCCGAAGCAGGCTCCGGGCTCTGAGCTGTCAGCACAGAGCCCGACGCGGGGCTCGAACTCACGGACCGCGAGATCGTGACCTGAGCCGAAGTCGGACGCCCAACCGACTGAGCCACCCAGGCGCCCCCACGTTTCTTTTTGATTTACTTGTTCAGCGATTAGGACACTGAGTGGTATCATGTGACCTAAACTTTCAGCAACAGCAAGAACGTTACACCATTAGTTGGAACGAATTGGTTGGCATCTGTATCTCCGTGTATCGCCCTGATCTCATTAAATCTAAATCACATTCACACTCGGCAGGTCTGATTTGAACTGTAAGCCCAGGCGTGGTGGAGGGATACCTGCTGTTTGAAGACCTATCTTTCTTTCTCCTCTGATTTCTGGCTTGATTCGACATTAGCTATACAGCGTCAGGCCGTGTCTGTAAGGGCCCGCGAGGTGGTGGCAGGGTCCCAGAAGTGACTCACCGTCGGCAGGGCCGTCTGTCTGGTGTGAAAACTCGACGTACGTTGCACAGAGGCAGGACTCGGTGCTGTGTTGCACCAGCACGCCCGAGTTGTGTGGGTTGTGTACGTGAAAATGCAAGCGTGTGCCACATCAGGGCATGTTTGTACAGAACGTCATGTCCCTAATGAAGACGATTATGACTTCACACACCGGCCCTCCAGTGCCAGGAACAGAACTGATGTTCCACTCCTGTCTGTTGTCATAACCGCTATGGCTGCAGCCCAAAGTTCACAGTGCTTCTGAGCCAGGAGGAGAGTTTAGTCTAGCCCAGGGGTCCAGGGACACAACCCCAGGCCCCACGTCCCACACTTGGATGGCTCATCAGTGTCCAAAACGTGTGCATTTAGTATTGTTTCTGCTAATTCTGTGTTGTCTCTTCCTGCCTTGTGTCCTGGCTCATTCCTGCAAATCCTTTAAGAACTGACTTGGTACTTCCTCCTCCAGGAAGGCTTCCCTGACTTCACAGTGCTGGGCTGGGTCTTCCTCAACCAGCTGCACAGCTCTGGGAGGGAGCAGGGGCCACAGAGTCCCCTCCCATCATACCTTGCCAAAGCTGGGAAAACAGTAGGTGATCAATATGTGTTCATCGTGTTTCAAAAGGGTTACTTTTCCCCTCCCCTCGGTCAAGCGCGAGAGGATTTTCCTCCAGGATTTACTAGGAGAACCTGATGGGGTTCCTGGAGGGAAACCCACCAAAGTATGAGGGGCCCCTTCGACTGAGCCGTCGGGAGATTTTAACTCTCCAGCTTGTTCACATTCAGCCTCCAGAAGGTCTTTGAAGCCACCGTCACGAGTGTTTTGCCGGTTCCTGGCCAGCAGCTCTGCTCGCAGTCAGCTGTGATTGTCTGTAGCTCCCCGTCTCCAGGCAGCCTCCTGCTCGCTCTCTGGGCTTACGGGGTACCAGGGTTGTGCCAGGGCTGCGTCTGGCGGCCAAGCAGAAATCCCCATTTGGGGCAGACACACACAGCCACGGCGCACACTTCTTTGCGGAGGGGAAGGGCCGCAATCGTCTTGGTCCCAGGACCAGCTCAGCTGCACTAGGCCCAGGCAGGCAGAAATGCTCCTTCGGCGTTTGTGGACCGACTGAGGGTTTGTGAGGCCGGCGCTGTGCCTGGCTCTGCCCGGAGCACCCCTGAGCTGACCCTGGCAGAGGAATCCGGACCCAACAGCGCGTGCCAAGAGGGCCATCGCCAGCCTCCGGGCACTCGGTCCAGTCGGGGAGCCGTCTCAGCCAAGACGAGGTTCCAGGCTACTCCGGCTCCCCTCCCCCTTAACAAAATGATGAAAATGCACAATCGGCCAGAATGCCCAAATCCAGAACGCATTGTACGTTCTCCCAAAGTTAAAAAAAAAAAAAGAAAGAAAGAAAGAAAGAAAAAGAGTCCCCCTTAATCACCTTTCATATTTTCATTAACAACATCAAAGCGATTAGCTCTGGAAAAACCGGTCGAACCATAGTCATCTCAGAAGAGGTGGATGAGGAACGCAAAAGAATTTGAATTTCAAAGCGAGCCTTTATCTCTCATTAATGCTTTCTGCTGTGAGGGCTCCCCCAAGACCCAGCCGTGTCATCCATCAGGGGAGCTGGTGGATGGCGGATCTGCGGTCCTTGCTCACTTTAAAGCCTTCAGTGCTGACGGTGCGGGTGGCCCCACCGTGAGCCCACGTGACTGCCCCCTCCCACCCCAGTCCAGGGACCCAGTTCAGAGCTGCGTCGCCTCCCCGAGCTGCTAGCGTGTTCTTACTCGTTTGTTGGAAGCTGGGGACACCTGTTGGCATGCGTGACTCTGTAAGATGCCCTCAGGGAGCTCCCTGCCCAGTGGGGAGACGCCCCCAACCCCACAGGGGAAGGATCAGCACAGGCTTCAGTCACGTTCTGCAGGGGGTGGACCAGTGCCAAGAGGGCAGGGCCACCCAAGGGCCAGGCCCCGTCCTGGCTGCCTGAAGGCACCGCACATCCCCGAGTCAATCAGAGCTGTGTTGAGGCCTCCAGATGTCTGCTGGGACCTGGGGACACAGTGGGGGGACACACACATCATTGGCTCCATTTCCACCAAGGTCAGCCACACCCAAGTGGAAACGTAAAGCCCCTTCTCCCCGTCTTCCTGACTCTGGGGTGTTAGTCACGCGTCTATACCGGGTGCCGGGTACATCATCTCGACCGCCGGCCCCGACTGGCTCCCGAAAGGGCCCGAAATCCTGCAGAGTGGTGCCGCTTACGGGGCATGAGTGCCTTCTTTCGTCATCTGGAAAATGGCGGAAAATCCAAGGGAGGACAGAGCGATCCCGCCAGGTGAGAGGTGCCCGTGAGGACATCAGAGGCATCCCCATCGGACAGGCTTTGTAGTGGGGGGCGGGGGGGGTCACTGATGGTGACTTGCTCTGTCCACCTGGGAAGGAAGAAATGCCCGGAAGTGTATTACAGACCCCTCTGTGTCCAGTCCCCTGGGGACAGGGAGGGGAAGCCTCGGAGGGGGGAGTGAAGGGGATTCAGGACCCAGATGCCAAAGCCTCAAGTTCCAGAATGAGGTATGTGGACATGCGCCGAGGTCCTCGTTCCTCAGAGCTGGTCTGAGGATGGGTCGCCTCAGAGTGGCCAAGGGAGCTCTGGTCACCCAGGTGCCCTGCCCCACCTTTGCTCCCTGAGGTCAGGGCTCTAGGGAGGGTTCGAGAATCGAGCCTGGGAGCTGCTGCTGGAGCCGGAGACAGCGGTGTGTGGGCCATTGTGTGTGCGGTGAGAGGCGGCCCGCCCTGCCCCCGGCAGAGAGGGAAGCCTGTGGGGGTGGCCGGGATCACAGCAGCCTTGGTGATACACTGACCTGGCCTCAGGAGCAGGCACGGGGGGGGGGGGGGGGGCCTGGGGGCTGTGGCGGCAGGGGTGTGGCGGCACTGCTCACGCCCTCTGATGCACGAGCGGGCGAGCGGTGCATCTGGCCCTGCCGGGCCCCGCCCTCCTGGGGCTCAGGTGCCGCCTTTGGCGTTTCGGCTCCGGTTGATCAGCACTTGCCCTGTGGCTCTGCAGGATGGACCTTTGCTGGAGTCCGTCCTGAAAGAACAGTGTGCAGGGAAGGATTCCCTCGGCCTTCTCCGCAGAGCAGATGGCGTGGCCAGCCCCACGAGAAGGGCTGGGGAGACACCGCAGAGTCCCGGTGCCCAGGGGCTGGGAGGCAGGGATGCCCTCCGGCTGTCTGATGAGCGGGCTCTGTGGCCTCTCTGGGCTCTGGTGTCCCCACGTATCAGACAGTGGGGTGGGGCTGTGATCTCTGGGCCTTTCCAGAGCTCACCTCCTGTGGTTTCAGGAGACGAGGGTGCTGCCAGAGGACCTGAGGACAACGGAGCAGTGACCCTGAAGGCTTTCCAGAGCAGGCAGACGATGAGACGGGGTTTCGATCTCCGTGCCAACGCTTAGCAGCTGGGTGTCCTTGGGCCAGTTACTCAACCTCTCCGTGCCTCTGTTTCCTCATCTGCGAAATGGGGGCGGTAAAGGCTCCCGTGGGACTGTGGCAAGGACCACGTGAGATGATGGAAATCCTGCACAAACACTAGACTTTACTCTAACCAAGCGCGAGCAGCCTCTCGCCCCTAATCGGTTGTCCTCAAGCAGCTCGGTTTTTCTGTTGAATCCCGGCTCCTCCTGACTCCACAGCTCACGTGCCACCGGCTACGGGGTGTCATTTGTGATGGAAACACCCTTTGTTTGGGGGGATCTCCTGCTGACTGACGTGAGGGGGGCCTTGGCACCGCACAGAGACCCCGTCGCTCCGACGCCATGTCACTTAGCTCCGCGAAGCCAGGGGTGACTCTGGCCATGTCCTTCGATGCAACAGATAAAGGGTGCCCAGGAGCACAGCATCTTGCAGTGCTGGAAACAAAAATCACAATGATGGGAATATGTCAGAGGGACACAGGAGCCGACTCAGAGCACCCTCTGGCCACGGCTGGGACAGTTTGAGGAGCAAAACATAGTATGGGGTTATAATCCCAAGGGTAACGTGACTTCCTGCTTTATAAATAATGGATTGAATAGGCAGGGGAGAAGAGACAAGGCTCCCACACAGAAGATTCCAAGTGCGGGACGCAGATACTTGGCCCCGGAGGAGCTGGGGCAGAACCGCCTCCTTCCTCGTGGGCCGTGCAGTGCCGCCCCCTCCAGGGCAGCGTGGACGGGGTGGGGGTGGGGGTGACTGAGGCCGGCACCTCGGTCATCAGTCAGGCTGACAAGCAGGTGCCCTGATGGGGCGGGACGAGGAGGGCCCTTCTGTGTGCTTCCTCCCAAACCCGGGACCCCAGTCCAACCCCGAGCAAGACATCAGACGCATCCCGGTTGAGGTTCGTTCTGCAGAATGCCGGACGAACTTGCCTCGAATCCGTCAAGGTCGTCAAAAACGGGGAAAGTCTGAAAAACTGTCACGGTGCGGGAGGGGCCCAAGGAGGCGTGATGGCTGTGTCACGCGGGGTCCTGGGTGGGGTCCCGGGAAGAGGAGGTGAGGTGGAAACACTGGAGCTCCGGGTGGAGTGTGGACGTCAGTTAACGAGGAGCATACAGATCCTGGGTCCGTAGTCGAGACGAATGTGCCAGACCCCAGGGGGAGGTGATGACGGTAGGGACAGCCAGGCGTGCGTGTGTGGGACCCGGCACCATCCGGGCCACTTTTCTGTATGTCTGAAACTATCCTAAAGTGAAAAGATTATTTGTAAAAAATTAGGATTAAGGGCGCGCCTGGGTGGCTCAGTCGGTTGAGCGTCCGACTTCGGCTCAGGTCCTGATCTCGCGGTTCATGGGTTCAAGCCCCGCGTCGGGCTCTGTGCCGACAGCTCGGAGCCTGGAGCCTGCTTGGGATTCTGTCTCCCTCTCTCTCTCTCTCTGCCCCTCCCCCGCTCGTGCTCGGTCTCTCTCTCTTTCTCAACAATAAACATCAAAAAATTTGTTTTTAATAATAAAAAAATAAAACAGAAGGGGATTCTGGCGTCTCTTCCGCAGGCACCGATCTGACAATGGCTGCCACTCACGGGTTCCCAGTGGCCGCCTGTCATTTCGTTCGGCCTTTACGACTTTGCTTGTGGTCACAGTAGGTGGGCACCAGGGCTCCTGTGCTGGCACCTTGATGCTCACACGGACGCTGGCATGGTCACCTGCTTCTTGCTGTCCTCCTCTTGGGGCCCCGGGGACAGAATGGCCTTGGACCTGTCGTTTCCCGTGCCCCCCCCCCCCCATGCCTGGGGACTTTGTGAGAACAGTGGCTGGGCCTGACTCCCCTATGTCTCCAGTGCCCAGGCCGGCCCTTCTGTGTGACCCCGAGCTTCCCAAGAGGCCGGCCTCTGAGAAGCAGGAGCGGAGCGTGGGGCCCGCCTGAGGCCATGGGCAGGCGAGCCCCGAGGTTCAGGCTTCTCCATGAAGGAGACTGAAACACTGGGTTTCTTTTTGGTTGTTTTAATTTTTTTTTTTAAGCGTAGTTGTTCATTGAGAGAGAGAGAGAGAGAGCCAGGGAGGGGCAGAGAGAGAGGGAGGGACAGAGAGAATCCCAAGCAGGCTCTGTGCCATCAGTACAGATCTCACAAACCGAAAAATCATGAATTGAGTTGGGCAGTTCGTCGACTGAGCCACGCAGGTGCCCAACCCACCGGGTTTCTGAGCTTTCTCTGCGGCCACGTGAGGGCTGACCGGGGCCAGGCTGGGTGTGCCCGGGTCTCCCCCCCCCACCCCCCATCTCTGTCTGTGCTGGAAAGCCGGTGACGGTGCTCCCGGGGCCTGGAACGCCAGGGGAGAGCCCAGGCCGGACTCAGAGGCTTGGACTTTTTTGCACATCATCTTTCCAGAGGCGTGCCTACTGGGCCCTTGCCCCCCCGGTCCCGGCAGCTCCTGACCACAGCAAGGAGGAGGCAGTGGGTGGCAGCGTGGGGGGGACCTGGGTGACGTGGGGTGACCTGGGTGACAGGCGGGTGGGGTTGAGTTGGGTCTGTGCCGCGGCTAGCGGGAGGAAAGGGCCTTCCAGGCTGAAGGGGCAGCAGGAGGGAAACGCGTGGCCGTCTCTGGAATCCTCCCGCACCTGCCCGCCCCCTCCCTGCCTTAGTTCCAGGTGAAGACTCGTCCCTGCCTTGGGGTGGGTGGGTGAACAGACGTGTGGAAGTGAGGCCTCCGGAAAGAGGATTTCTGGCCGGCGCCCGCCTCCTGTGTGCAGGGCGCAGGTGGCTGGGGCAGGTGGGTGATCAGGGTGGGGAAAGGCCCTGGTGGTCGGCTCGGAGCTCCTGGGGATAAATGGCTGGTGCTTGTGTCCCAGGCTCCAGGGATGGGCGCGTCCCCTGCCACCCTCTGCCGGCCGTGCCGGGTCTGAGGCCCTGGAGGAGGAAGTGCTGGACCCCCTCACTGAGACCCTGTCCGCCGGCTCCCGGGTCAGGCAGGGCCACTGGGGCTCTTGTCTGGAGGGGAAGGAGCCAGAGTAGCCGACAGCAGCAGCAGGGCTCCGAGAGGGTGGAAAGAGCCAGAAGAAGCAGGACCTGTGGGCTGAGGGGGGAGGGGACGGGGGCAGAGGTCCTGGCTGGAACGGTGGTGACTTCCGCCCGAGACGTTGGCACCTGAGCCGCCTGCTCGCCTCTCCCACCCCCGGAAGGGCAGGGGGGCCTGCGCCGGAGACCCGGATGGAGGTAGCTTGGCGTAGTGAGGACGGGGGGGGGGGGGGGGGGGGGAGGGGGGCGCCGTCCGGGGGTGCCGTGCAAGGGCCACACATCCCTTGAGGGAGGGGGAGCGTGGCCTGCCACCTGCACGTGAGTGTGTGCCCGAGGCTGGGCGGGGCCGCCGGATTGAGAGGTCGGAAAGCCCTGCCTGGCGGCTGCCCTGAACAGGTGGCCCAGGTGCGGGGACTTCCGGCCAAGCGCATCTCCAGGCCGGTTCAGGCCGGGTGGGGTCCAAGGCTGAGACTCCGAGTGGCTGGGTCATCCACACCACGTGCAGGGCAGCCCCGCTGGGAAGGCCTCAGGACCCCTTGCTTGCCAGCCGCCTCCTCTCCAGCACGTGGATAGGAAGCTGAGGACCAGAGAGGTTAGGGTTGCTTGCCCAGGCACACACAGCAGAAAGCGGCCACACCCTCCGCCCTGAGAACCATCCAGAGTTTCGTGTGAGTGTCCACGAGGCCCAAGAAAGGAGGTCTTTCCATTTGGGCTCTCGGTGGCTCAGGCTTTTATCTGCTCACGCGAATAAATAAGTAAATCGAGGAGACCTGTTTCTTGTCTAAAGTCACATTAGAACATTTGCTGCAGGCAAGAATTTTCCCCTAAAGATCTCACCCTGGGAGGTATCTCCCTTTAACATGTAGTTATTAATCACTGTAGCTGAAATTAGCATAATCTGTTCGTTTAAATGCAGAGCGCAGTGAGTGAGGATCTCCCGTGGAGGGGGGGGCGGGGGCTCGTCTTACTGCTGGAGTTCGGGGTACCCAGGGACGGCCCAGGGGTCAGGCCTGAGCTCAGAGTGGGAGGGGCCGGGTGCAGGGTTGCGGGAGTCTTGGGGGGGCCCTGAGCCCAGCTGGGCCTGGGGAGTGAGGCGGGAGGGGAACGGGGGCCCCCCGAGGTGAGCCACGTGAGCTCCCGCCCTCTCAGGGCTGGGGCTCTCGGTGACCCGGTCTGGCAGGTGTGCTCTGGGGTCTGTGTTTTGAGGACAGTCACCTGAACCGCCGCTGTGAGGGGAGAACAGAGGCTGGGGCCTCGATCAGTAATAACAGTAATTTGTGTGTTCTCGTTGGTCCTTGTGGGGAAGGGGAAGCTGAGGCTTGTGGGCCCCCTTCCCCCCACCAGCACACACAGCCGGATGGGGCCAGGGTCGGGGTGTGAGGGCAGGCCACCTGGCTCTGGAGCCAGTGCCCCTCCAGAGAGTAACCTGAGTGCCCCGTGCCTTCCAGGCTTTTCTCCGTGAGGAGGGACACAGTGGTTTGTGTTCATACAGCAGGTGTTTAAAAACACCTGCTGGGGGGCGCCTGGGTGGCTCAGTCGGTTAAGCGTCCGACTTCGGCTCAGGTCATGATCTTGTAGTCTGTGAGTTCAAGCCCCGCGTCGGGCTCTGTGCTGACAGCTCGGAGCCTGGAGCCTGCTTCCGATTCTGTGTCTCCCTCTCTCTCTGACCCTCCCCCGTTCATGCTCTGTCTCTCTGTGTCTCAAAAAAAAAAAAAATTAAAAAAAACCCAAAACACCTGCTGGGGCTGGTCCTTTGGGCCCTCTGCCCGCACTCGGGCGTGGCCCTCTTCTCTGAACTTGGGGTGTTTCCTGGTTCTGCCCCAGGGGCCAGGCCTGCAGGGGCATCAGTCAGGCACGCCCTGTGGAGGTTAGGTCAGAGAAAGGCGTGGGGTTCTCGGGGTTAAAGTGAAGTCTTCGGTTCGTGTCTGCACGCTTCCTGTGGGTCCGGAAAGCACCTCCGTTCTCTTCATTCTCCACCTGAGCTGCACTTTGCACTCAGGATGATGATGGCAACAGCTGTGACACTGATGGCCAACGGAGGCTTGGCGACACCGTGTGGGTCGGGCCATCTTGGAGCCTTCAGACCCGGCTGGCGAGGTCCCTATAGCAGCCAGCTTTCTGGGTGGAAGCCAAACAAGCCTGTTGGCCCCGGAGCAGCAGGAGGGGCTCTGTGCTCAGTACGTGCGTGTCCTGAAAGGCCGTCCAGTGTAACGCTCGCCCTCTGCTCGTCGGCGTGAGGTCTCGCTCCCCGGGCCACTGCCAGATGGCGTGGAAGTCGTCCCTGCGCCCAGGCTCGCGTGAGTCCCCTGGTCATTCACACATGACGAGGGGGCTGGCAGTCCACTGCACGCGGGCAAAGGGTCCCCACGCAGGGAGGGCCCAGGTTGGAGCCAAGACCTTACGCTTTAGGAGGTGAGAGCCGGAGTGGGGGGGGGGGGGGTAGCCCCTGCGCTCCAGAGAGCTCCGTTTCCTCCTCCGCAGAAGGAACCGAAGAAGAACAAGAAGGAACCAAATGAGAATGGACGAGCTGATGCTTTGCGGCTCTGGGACCACAACGCACAGGTCTGAGGCGTCACTGTTTTATGGCCCTTGTCACCTCGGTGCTCGGGGCAAATGTGGCAGTGGTAGTGACATGTTCCTGGGAGGCCTGTGTCCTCCAGCCATGTGGAGAGTGGGGGGGGTCCCCCTCTGTGCCCCACTGCCTCCCACTACTGTCCCATGAGGAACAGAGGGCTCTTCGTGCGTTCGTCTTCCATTGCTACCAAGTGTCCCCTGCAGGCGGGACTCGGAGCTGCCTGTGACCAGCTTGCGCTGGGCTCTCCAGGGAAACAGAGCCAATAGGATGGAACTTTTAACATATGCACGTTCACATATCGTACACGTTTACATTACGTGTTTATGTATATTTGTAATATATGTGATACGTTGACGTTTATACACGTGCACGTATTTAACATACGTAACGTGTATATTATGTACCTACGTCCATAGACACAAGCGTGTGTAAACGCAAGAGATTTGTGGCAAGGAATCTGTGCATTCAATTCTGGAGGCTGACAAGTTGGGAATTTGGAGACCCAGGAGCTCTGATGGTATAAGTTCCAGCCCAAGAGCCGGCAGAGGCACGAGACCCTAGAAGGGCCCATGTTTCGCTCTGAGTCTGAAGGCAGGGTAAGCCCGATGTCTCAGCTCGCGGTCAGGCAGGAAGAATTCCTCCTTACTCAGCCTTTTCGTTTTACTCAGGCCTCCGGTAGGTTGGATGAGGCCCACCCTCACCGGAGAGGGCCTCCTGCTTTACCCTGTCTGCTGCTCCGAATGTTCGTCTCATCCAGACGCAGCCAGAGTAACGTTTAACCGGATGTCTGGGCGCCCGGCATGCACCCCGTCAGGCTGACACATAAGATTAGCCATCGCGCAGCCCCTCGGGGGACCAGACGTCCGAAAGAGCCGGCAGCCCCGGGCAGTGCGAGCACCTCCCCTAAACCGGGGCCCGGAGCACAGAGGAGCTGGAAGTGATGCCAGCTGGTAGAGGAAAGATGGGGGCAGATAGGGGAAGGCCTTGGGCCTTGGAGACACGGCAGGGCGGACCGTGTCTGCCTGCTGCCCACCACACCTGCCCTGTGCCAAAGATCGTCTGATTTTTAAGGCGGTGAGGGAAAAAAAGATGTCTCGATGTTATCTTTTTTTGAAGTTTATTTATTGAGAGAGAGAGGGAGAGGGAGCGAATCCCAAGCAGGCTCTGTGCTTCCAGCGCACAGCCCGACGTGAGGTTCAGACTCCTGAAACTGTGAGATCATGACCTGAGCCGAAACCAGGAGTCGGACGTTTAACCTCGGAGCCGCCCAGGCGCCCCTGGACGTTGTCTTTTAAAGCCAACATTTGGCAGTGAACTTAGGTAGCCGTGGAGGGAAGGGGTGTCTCTGCAGGGCCAGGTTAACTGTAAATAAAACAGCGGGAAATGGAAAAATACATCCGGGAAGTGGGTCCGTCGGCTCGGCTCTCGGAAGACTGAGCATCTGGGGGGTTTTCTCCAGGCGGATGTTTATTTAGCATTTACCCCGCGCCAGGCCTTGTGCTCGGTGTTGGACGCACACTGGTGAGTAAGCGCCCTGAAAACTCGGGTTTCGGTGAGAGAAAGGTTTGCGCACATAGAGAAGAGTGCGGTGCCCTTGCCGCAGGTGCTCGCTGCCCTGCGCAGAACCTTCCGGGCCCCACAGCCTTCTGGAATGGCCTGGCTTATTCCGCCTCAGCCCCCATCGCCTTCGCCCCAGTCAGGCCACATCTCTGCATCTCCTTCAACACGCTGGCCTCCGCTCCTACCTCCAGTCTTTGCAGAAATGTGTTTCTCTCCTGGAATGGCCTTTCCCTCCCATCACCCATCGAGGATCCGCTTAATTTCAGTTCTCAGCTCTTCCGTGAAGACTCTGGCTCTTCCTGCCCCAGGGAGGTGCCGGCTTCCCTGCATCGATGCCTCCAGACACTCCAAACAGACATCCTCCAGCCCCGGGCCCTGTCCCTCATGCCTCTCATTAGGTGCCCGCCTTCCCCACCGGCCCGCGTCCTCTCGGCCAGGGCCCGCTGCAGCCAGGTGTCCCAAAGGCCTGCTGAATGAGTGAGCACTTTTCCAGAGGGCGTGGGGGTGGCCTCGCTCATCAGGACCACGGTTAGAAGAGGGCAGAGGGCTCGGGCAGGTGTGGAGGCACCGAGGGGCCCGGGCATTGTGAGAAGTTCCGTAGATGCAGCACGAAGCCCAGAGTAGGAGAATGAAAAGATGGATAAGGACAAAATGCCGTCATCCGTAGACGACGTTGGTGACCCAGTGCAGACCCTCCAGAGGCTTTCAATGCCTTGTCTTGAAGTGGGGGTGAATAGTCAGGGGTCATGGCACATTCGGGTCTTCCAAAACCTTAAGCCCAAATAAGTTCTCCAAGCAAAATAAATAAATAAACTTAAAGTTTTTTTTTTAATTTTTTACATTTATTTATTTTAGAGAGAGAGAGAGAGAGAGAAGCAGAATGCAAGTGGGGGAGGGGCAGAGAGAGGGAGACACAGAGTCCAACGCAGGCTCCGGGCTCTGAGCCGTCAGCACAGAGCCCGATGTGGGGCTCGAACTCACAAACATGTGAGATCCGACCTGAGCCGAAGTCGGATGCTTAACCGACTGAGCCACCCAGGTGTCCCTTAACTTTTTTTTTTAAGTTTATTTATTTGAGAGAGGCAGCGCAAGTGGGGGAGGAGCAGAGAGAGAGAGAGAGAGAGAGAATTGTAAGCAGGCTCTGTGCTGTCAGCACGGAGCCCGAGGTGGGGCTCGAACTCACAAACCGTGAGATCGTGACCTGAGCTGAAACCAGGAGTCGGACGCTTAACCGACTGAGCCACCCAGGCGCCCCTAGAGAAAGAACGTAATAATTGAGTCGGGGCATTCCGGAAAAATCAGCAAGAGGATCATAGGAAACCAAGCCAGTGAAAAGTCGGAGCGGAAAGAAAAAGCAGGTTTGTGGGAGGGCTGACTATTGATTATGGATGTGCATTATTTAGAGACAAATCAAGTGAATTTGAAAACTGCCCCTGGAGGCAGCGGGGAGGAGGAGCAGACAGAAAGGGACGTCCCGCCCCCGCCCCCATTCTTCCGCGACTGACCGCCACATGCACCAGCCTGCTTTGGTACCTTCGTAAAGGTGTTCATGCATGTAATGGGGGGAAAAGAAAACTTTTCGAAGAGAGTTAATCCTCGTAAAGGATACAGGCCACTGCTTGACCCAGGAAAGGGCGTGTTCTCAACCCGGTGTGTGGAAATGTGGTCCTTCTGCAGAAGGTCAAGGGCCAGGCCAGGCCGTGGCCGTGACCAACAGGAAGCATCCTTGGTGGTGGTGGGCGGGGCGTGCAGGGTTGGGGGAAACCGGGCAGGGAGCCGGGCTGGAAGGTTACGCGGATGGGGCGGTGGTGACCTGCGGGGAGGGGGTGTGCTCAGGTAGCTGTGGCTGTGGGGCCACCGTGGGGGCAGCGGAGGGCATGGGTGGCACTCTTGAATGCCCCAGAGCGTGTGGGATGCTGCTCTCCTTGAACCCTTCCCCCTTCCCGGCTCTCAGTGAGACCCAGTGAGGGAGGTCAGAGGACCAGGCGGGACCACCCATCCCTTCCCTCTGCCTCTTTCCAGCTTCCAGAGGGGCCGAGTGGATTCCAGGAATGGGAACCACTGTCCCAGGTGGGCACAGCGGGGCCCCCGGGAGACAGCGCCCCATGGGCCTCCGTGTTCCCGAGCAGCGCGGGGATGCCCCCCGAGGTCTCCACGCCCCTCACTCACAAGCCGCCTCGTGGAGAAGGTCCAGCAGTTCTGTGTCCCGTAATGTGTGAGAAATCCCAATATTTCTGCCATTAAACAATAGCGTCACGAGGGCTGAATTGCCACCTGCAACGAGTAAATTAAATATTGACGATTTCATTGACTGTTAGATTTAATTTGGAGCCATCTTGCTGCGGCCGTAATGGGGCTGGAAATGACTTACTATTTAATCCTGGCTGTCATCCCCGTTAAGAGCTGAATGATAAGGAAAAGATTACTCACCCAGGCGAGCAAGTCCTGGCTCTCAGGCCGCTGCCCGGTCAATCTGGGGCCGAGGGATGGGGGCGGCCCCCCTCCTCCCCCCCGCAGCAGCCGTGCCTCGTCCCCCAGGAAAGATTGAGAAACTCTGGCTTCCTCCTGAGGGGAAGCCCGGGTCTCCTACTGGAGGCTGGTCTGCCAGGATGGGGGTGGTGGCTTCACGCCGTTGGGGCTGAGATGCTCGGTGCCCTTCCTTGCTGTCTGCTGGCTTGGCTCCGTGGGGCAGGGAGGGGACCCTGAGCCCCAGGTGGCTCAGTGTCGGCTCAGCGTGGGCGGGGCTGGTGACATGTGTATCAGGTAACTGCAGGAACTTGGGACGCTCTCCTCCTCACTTAATGGCCACAACCAGTGACCTGTGAGCATAGATCGAGATCACCCAGATGAGGAACTGAAACCCAGAGAGGTTCAGGGACCTCCCTGAGGTCAAGGTCACACAGCTGGGCGGTGACCAGGATTCTGACCGAAGACTGGGCCTCCACCCTTTGTCTCCTTAGGCCCGACCCGGCTGGATCACTGGGGCGTGACCCGCACGGTGCTTGCTCTGGGCTGGTGGCCCCATCCCGTCCACCTGCCCGTCCGCCCCACGCACTCCTGGCCCCATTTGCTCCTCGTCTCACACCTCCTTGCCTTGGACTCCCTTTCCTCCTCCCTGCAGGGAGAGCCCCTTGCCATCTGTCAAGACCTGCCCCCTTCTTCAGAGCCAACTTTTGCGGTGTGGATAACCACTTCTCAGTTAGTCCGTAGCCCCGAATTACTCCCGAACGGGCCAGATGGATGTTCGCAGAGAAGCAGGGTGAGATGGGACGGAACGTTGGAGAAGTCGAGGCAGGACTTTGTGCAGAAATAATTCCACGTGGCTCAGGTTGGCTGGGTTGACGTGAGGCGGTCCTGGCCTCAGAAGCCCTGCTGGGGAAGGGACAGCTAGCCACTGGGGGCCACCGTGCCTGTTCATTTGAGCACCTTCCGGCCGTGGTTTGGGGCAGTTCAGCCGGATGCCTGTGTAGGAGGCGCTCGGACAAGAGTCACCTAACGTCTCAGAGACAGAGATGTTGGGGTCCAGAGGAGGGAGGGAGCAATGTGTCCTGGTGGCCGTGGATTCCTGGTGGGGGGGGTGCTGGAAAGAACCAAACAAGCATTGGGTGCTTGCAAAAGTATTTTCCGAGGGGATTTGAAAAGACAGAAAGGAACTGGTAGCCGCTCAACGCAGTCACGAGAAAAAGACCTTGACGGATGGCACTTCTCCAATGTAAACGCGGACCCTTTCTCCGCCGAGGAATGCTGTGGGTCACACCCCACACAGTGGGGTCCTGAGCTGGGGGAGGCTCCCCGAGGGCATACAGGATTCAGGGAGGCCCCAGCGGATGGAAGGAGGGGCACCCTCAGAACCTTGATTCCTAATCAAATAGGACTCGCAGCTTCGGTCGCCAAACCCACACACCTGGAAGCTGTGGGTCTCAAGGGGGAGGGCTGGAAGCCTCCAGAGCAGGGGGCGGGGGGCTCCATGTTAGCAGGGAGCCCCTGCTTGGCCCCCCCCCCCCCCCCCGCTCCCCACAAGCAGAAGAGAAAACGCTCAGAGATGTTGGCTGTGTTGAAGGGATCCACTCCGGGGCTGGGATTATGTTGTGAGCAGAGAGACTAATTAATGAATTAGAACAGGAAAAATAAAACGAAAGGGAACGTGGGGAAGTGAGGAGTGATCAAGGCAGGAAAGCCCCATGGGGTCTGGGACTGGTGGGGTTGGGGTTTGCGAGGGACTGGGGGCCGAGGCGGGGTGCCCGCGGGAGGGCGAAGGCTGGATCGGCCAGTTTGATGTTCCTAATTGGTCGAGCTTCTCTGCTTAAAAAGAAAACGAACTGGGAAACCACACTCAGACTAGCAGGTGCCTTCCGTCCCGAGCTGCGGGACCAGATTCCCGAGAGCCTCTCTGCCCCGGCCCGGGTTCTCCGCGTCCGTGTGGAGGGCGCAGCGGGGAACCTTCTCTGGCTGGAGCCAGGCCCCACACCTGGGCTTCCGGCACCAAGCCCACCCCACCCCCTGGCCACCCTGGGCTGCTGCTGTAGGAGAAACCCCAGGGGCTCTGGAGCGGAAGGAGGGGGAGGGGGGTCAGGAGGGGGGTGCACCCACTGCTCAGGAGGGCCGACTGAAAGGGCCCCTCGTGGAATGGATAAATGAGCGACTTGGGCCAAGGGAAAGGGAGAGAGATCCGGACGGAAGACACGGTGTCTTCCTGCTGAGACTCGGAGAGTTCTGGGACCCCCAGCCCTGCGTGGAGCCCCAAGATTCAGTTGTGTCCAGACCACCGCACCCGGTGCCTGCCCGGGCTGCCTGCTGAGGTTGGGGGAGGCAGGGATCCTTTACTCCCCCATCGTGCCATTGGTATTTGAGGGGAGCCCAGTCAGGTGCCAGAAGAGAAGGGGATCCCAGGACCCCCCCCCATCACTGCCTGTCCCCTCAATTCAAGCCCTCCCTGAGGCCCAGGTGCAGGGACAGGGACGCAAGCCCCAGGCTGCCGGCCACTGCTTGGGCACCGCCCCACATTCCCTCTTGGGGCAGTAAAACTCGCTCCCCACTCAGGGGCGGGAGGGGCTCAGATTCAAGGCTCTCATCTGCCTCGGGAGCCCAGGACCCCAGGTCACTGGGCCGGAGTTAAGTTGTCCCATTTTACAGCGAAGGGAGTACAGGCCCCACTCAGGGGTGCCAGGAACCTGGGCCAGAAATACTATAAAGTGGGGTGCCTGGCTGGCTCAGTCGGTGAAGCGTCCGATTCTCGGCTTCTGCTCAGGTCAGGATCTCGAGGTTCGTGAGATCGACCCCCGTGTCAGGCTCTGCACGGACAGTGTGGAGCCTGTTTCGGATTCTTTCTCCCTACTCTCCCCCCGCCCCCTCACTCTCTGCCCCTCTCCTGCTAGTGTGTGTGCATATGTGCTCTCTCTCAAAATATTAAACAAATTTTTAAAAATGTTTTTTAAACATTCATTTTTTGAGAGACAAAGAGACAGAGTGTGAGCAGGGGAAAGAGAGAGAGGGAGACCCAGGATCCGAAGCAGGCTCCGGGCTCCGAGCTGTCGGCACAGAGCCCGACGCGGGGCTCGAACTCCTGAACCGCGAGATCGTGACCTGAGCCGGAGTCGGACGCTTCACCCACTGAGCCACCCGGGTTCTCCTCAAAATAAATAGTTTTTAAAAAGTGTAAAGTAATTTCCACGTGAACCAGAGCTTCATAAATGCCAGTGCTTCTGCAGCATTTCACGTGCCTGAGGGCTCCCCCTCGCTGTGTTAGGTGAGCCTCGTTACCGGCCGGTCGCGGGAAATTAAAGCAGGAGACGGACGGGAGCGGGCCGTGATCAAGCGCCTTCTAAGCAGGCAGTCAGCCCCCCATGCAGCAAGTGCACTGCGATCCTGCAGGGCAAGGGTCTCCCTCCCCAACTGACAGAGGAGGAAACTGAGGCTCGGGCGGACCTCTGACCGAGCAGGACGCGAGTGCCAGCCCAGAGTCCCGCTCTCCCTGCCTGACTGCGGAGCCTGGACGCTCCCGTTCCCCCACGTCCCTGCTCTAGTCCGGGGCTCTCGCGTGGGTTTTAGGTCCCCCCCGTGAGGTGGGCTGGGCCAGGGATCTGCGGTTTCTGGCATCATTCATTCATTCGCTCACTCACTCACTCATCAGGAGCCCCGTCTCTCCCCGGGCAGACAGCCGGACGTCCCACGGCACGTCCTGATGGTCCACACTGCGCGTCTTCTCCGGCTGGTGGAACCAACGTGTGCCGGCCCACCCGGGGTCGCGTCAGCTTGCTGGTCGGTGGCGGCGGGGCTTGGCGGGGCATGTTACGTGGCGGTCAGTGCATTTCCTAGCTCTGCGGCTGCCTCCTTTGAGTCCCCAGCGTGTCCCTGACCCGAGGCGGTACCGACACGTTATTGATGGCCCAGCTGTGGTCCGGGCCTCCGGACAGTCCTTTTCTGGGGCCTTTGCGGCCGAGGGAGGAAGAACAGGAGGACGTCACGTGGCACGTGGGCTGGAGTTGTGCCCCCCGCCCCCCCATGTGAGCGCGTGGCCCCTGGGAGCTCCTCCCTCACGACACCAAGTCTGGAGATGAGATGCGCACAGGAATGACGCGTGTTTCCTCCCTTACCTTCTCTTGAAGGGATGTGGTTTTCCGCTTCCACACGGAGCGCGCCCCACACGGCTCATCAGAAGTCTTACCAGTAGGTGGCCATAGGATTCCCATTTGCAGATGGGGAAACTGAGGCTCGCGGGGCTCAGCCTGTCACGGAGGGTCAGTGGGCCGAATGGCCGAAGACGTTTTCTCGACCGCCTGCCACACGCGGGGCACCGAGGGTTTGCATGCGTTTGAGACCGAGTTGGTCTCCCGGCTGCTTCGACACAGGCTGGAATGCGCCAGGCAGATTTCCTTGGGGCCCGTGGACCTGCGCGGGGCAGGGGGGCTGCTGGGCTGGACGCTGACGCCTCTGTCCCTTGGGCAGAGCCCAGGGGTGAGCCTCTCACCCCTCCCCCCGGCCGGGGAGCACTTGTCATCTGCATCGCTGCACGTGGGGACCAAACCCTGTCACTCGGCTGAACGTAAGGTTGCCGAAGAAGGGCTTGGAGGCGGCACAGTGGGCACGGTGCCCGCCAGGGATTCCGGACGGCAGGGTGGGGCCTGCAGGAGTGCGGGAGCTGGCCACGTCCCGGGGAGGAAACCGAGGCACAGCCCAGCCTTCTGGGGAGCCAGGCCTCCTGACCTCTCGTGGGGCCTTGCCCAGAGCCCCACACGCTTCCTCCCCTCCGCGTCCTGAGCCTTCCCCACGTGTCTGTACAGATCTGGTCCTGCGTCAAACGAAACGGCAACATAGGTCTGTCTGTCCTGCCGAGGGCCCGGGCTTCCTCTGTCCCGGGGATTCTCATGCTGCCGTTGCAGCCCTCTGGGTGGAGGTGACCCCCACCCCCTCACGGTGTGCTGCTGGGGGACAGACGCCGGGACCTGTCTGGTTCGGCCCTGGTCTCCGGGCTTCTGGGCAGAAAGCACGCTACGATGGGGGCCTGCGGGCAGGATCGCACCTGTTGGGGAAGGAGAAGGAGAGGGTTGGGGTGGATATGAGGGGCCCGGCTGGGTGGTCAGGGGTCTCGCTGAGCAGGAACCTGCTCTAGATCTTTCTTCCAGCCTTGGCAGGCCTTGGCCGTGGCTCCCGGGCCCCCTGCCCCGCCTAATCCAGGGGCCTCTGCCCCCGGCTTACGTCCTAAGGTTCTCAGATCCTTCCTCCTTCTCTGAGTCAGACCCGCCACGCTGGACCTCGGGGGTCAGCCAGGGTAGCCCCACCCCCCCGCGTGGGTCAAAGGGTTTGCTGGACCTGAGCCCGACTCCCCGCACGCCCACCTCCTGGGTGTTCTCCGGAGACTGACCGTAACCTCCTGGCATGTGTGGGTGGTCCTGCCCTCCGTGTGGCCCCCTGCTGCTCCTCGGGGGTCTCAGCTCAGCAGCCAGGCCTTGCTGGAGCTGCAGGCATCTTGCTGCCACCCTGAACCTTTGCTGTGCGTTCGCCGGGCCTCTGAGGACCGTCTCTGTGGCCAGGCTGGTTCTGGCCCGGCTCCCCTCACCTCGTGGCCGGACCTGGTCACGGAAGTGGAATGATCTTCTCAGGCTCGTGGAGGGAACGAAATGAGCCGTGCCCGTCAGGGGCCTAGGCCAGGGTGGCCTGTGCGCCTGGCATCCTGCTCTCTTCCCCTGCGGTCTTGGTCCCCGGGCCCCAGTGGCCAGCTTTGAGGCGCTCCAGGCCCTGGATCGTCTGCCTCTTTCCCGAGTCCGGCTGGGAGAAGGGAGAGGAACCCTCAGTGCGGGTCCTGAGCATGATGGCCTGAGGCCCTTCTGGCCCCAGACCTGCTGCCCCGCCCCCGCCCCCTGCAGGCTGCTCCCTAGGCCCCCCGAGGGCACACCCTCTCCACCAGGCCTTAGCCGCCGCTGTGTCCTCTCTCGTGGGCCACCTCACTCCCCTCCTCTGGGAAGGTGCTCCCTCTGCCCCCACACACTGAGGGGGGATGGGTCTGTACCCACCGAACTGAGCCCCTGGGGGACGGGAGCTGCGTCCGTTTCACCCCTGCTTCCCTGAGCCTGGAACCAAATGCAGAAGGGAGTAAGGGAGGGAGGCAGCTTCCGTGGCTCAGGAGGGCCCCGCGGGGGGGTCCCCGCCCTGGCGCCGCTCCGACACTGCCCTCACCGCGGTCTGTCACCGTCAGCCGGTGTGTCTGGCCCACCGAAGCCCCTTGCCTGGCACACGGTAGGTGCGAGGGCGGTTTTCTGAACAAGGGAGGGGCTCAGAGTCGGGGTTGGTGTGAAAATGGAGCTGTACCGTGACCTTCCGCGGCCGCCGCTGGGTCAGAGGCGCGAGGCGTGCTCAGCTTGGGTGGGATCTGTGCCTTTGTGGTCTCTCCACCCCTTCTGCTGCACCTGCTTATTCTCAGCGACGGAGACGAGACCAGCTGAGGGTGTGAAGGTGCAGGGTGGGGCCTGAGCCCCACAGGGGCCGCCTGACCCCCCCCCCCCCACCCCCCAGGCCGATGGCACGTGCCCAGCGCTGCAGGGCTCCTGGGAGTCGGGGAGGCTGGCGGTGGGGGCCTGGGAGGGGCCGGAAGCTGGGGGTGACCTTGGGCAAGTCACTGTGTCTTCTGAGCCTCCGTTTCTGCGCGTGAAAGGGAACAGCGGTCGCGAGCACCCGGGGCTCCTGAAGGATTGAGTCAAGTCGGGGCTGCGTGACCCAGGGCAGGGGTCATGCCAGGAATGGCGTCATCACTCTGTGATCTCTCTCCTTGCTCCGCAAATGTTTGCTGAACGTCTTTTAAAGCTTGAAGAGGCTGGAATTTCAGAAGTTGGTGTATCGCTATAAATTAAAATTTAATTCCACAAAGATGACAGTAAGGGGGCTGCCGTCCGTGTCTGTGGGCTGGGTTGGCATGTCCCCGGACGTCTCCTACGTGTGTCCCCTTCTGCCCACGGTGGACCTCGTGTCCACCTCGGGCCCCCAGCCCTGGAGGAGGCAGTACTGGGTAGGCCGGCCCCACCTTGGCCTGGCCGGAGCTCGCTAGCTGCAGGGGGCGGTCCCAGTGGTGGGGGAGGCCCCGGGACCCCGAGGCAAGGAAGCTCCCATGGGTCTGCCGCTGCCACTGCTGAGCCAGGTCCTCAGCGGGGAGTCCCAGGCCGCACTGTGTCCCCCTCGCTGTGAGGCCGCGTGTGGGGGTGATCTGTCCTTTCCCCGGCCTCCTGCTCCACTCTCCCTCCTTGAGCCCTCAACACTTCGGGGGACTCCGGGACACCCACCTTCTGCCCCAGGGACAGGCTTGGGCGCGCTTGGGTCTTTGGTCAAGGGCTGGGGGTCATGGCCAAAGGCGACCTTCCTTTTCCCCCCGGGCCCGTCAGCGAGACCCACGTGATGCGCTCCCTCTGTGCCCCCCGTCGGTCCACATGCCGTGTCCTGGCCCCCAGGCGTGCGCAGGGACGGCGTGAGAGCCTTCTCTTGAGCCCGGCATGAGGCTCTGTCCTGACACAAGGCCGAGCCCCAGTCCCCCAGCCTTGTTCACGCTGTCTTCCGGCAGCCCGCCGACCGGGGGTGGCACTCGGCCCCCTCCCCGCTCCTTCCGGGGGTCCCGAAGAACCTGAGACCCGAAGACCTGAAATCAAAATAGCCCTCCGTCCCGTTGGGCCCCGCTGCTGGGTGCAGCCTCATTATCCTGGCTCATTAACGTGAGGACGCGACGCTCGGCCACGCGCCTCTGAAGTCGCGCAGCAGGCGGGCGGACGAGAAATGCTAATGTCCGGTGATTAGAACGTGGTCGGATGGTGCGTGCCCGTCGGGGCTGGGTTTTGGGTTTCGGGTGTGGAAATAATTAAGCCGACGGGAGGCTTAAGAGCAGGCCTGTCCGGATCGGACCCTCTTTCCGAGAGCAGGGTCGAATGATTTCCTGCTGATCTGAACACTCCGTGGCCGGCACCGGTTGGCTGAGTTTTAAGCACATCTGCGTTTTACCTTGACTCTTTCGTTTGACGCGTGGGGAAGCGGAGGCTCTGGGCGGGGGGAGGGCCCCCCATCCCCACCCGGTAACCTCGGCTGTCATTTTCTTGAGGATGAGGCCCTGATCTTCACATCTTTGTCCCCACCACCTAAAGGTGGGCTTGCTGGGGTTTTCAGCAAGGTCAGTCTCCTGCTTAAAGCCCCCGGAGCCCCAGCAGGTCTCCGTGGCTTCTTGTTCGCGTCACTTGTTCCCCTGACCCCTCCCCGCCTCTCCTCCCTCACTTCCCTGCCTCCACTTGTACCCCTTGTGGCCCATCTTGAGCCCCTGCGCTGTTCTGTGGTAGCCTCGCGTGTCCCCAGCTCTCTGTCCGCCCCGCACGGGATGGCCTCCGGGGCCCTGGGACCCACTCCCCCCCCCCCAGCCTCCCCAGCCTCGGCCCCCTCTGCATCTCTGCCTGTCCCCTGCGTCCCTGTCATCTTCTGGTGTCCTGGGCATCCCCACTCCGTGCCCCCCACCTGTGAGATCCTGTCCCAGCGTCTCCATCATCTTCCCCTTGGGGCCCCACGGAGTACTGCGCCCCGGCCCCGTGTGAGCCCCTCTCTCGGGATTTTCGACTAGAGCCTCCTCGGAGGTCTTGGGGAAGGCAGGTTGCGGCAGGTGCCTCGTGCATGCAGCCCGGAGCCACAGTGGGGTTTGGGGAAGCCCTCGGCCTCTGCGGCTTTAAGTGCTTTCCATGCTTCTCAGAGAGGTGGGATCAGACTCGTCAAAACCCTGCTGGCAACGGACGAGCCTGGCGAGGCTGGCATGTGTTTTATCTACAAGAACAGCCCCGACAGAGTCCCTCTGACATGTTCCTGATTCCCTTTGATGAGACCTCGCCTTTTAGGCCGTAACTGGCGTAACCACAAACACTGATTCCAGTCCGAACGCAGCGAGTTAGCCGTGAAGTCTCGAAATCCAGGGGCGGGGGGAGGGGTCTGCACCCCAGCTGCCCCCACTTTTCCTTGCTCTCTGGGGGGTTGGCATTGCAGCCCCTGCATTTTGTAAACACGTATAGCTTTTTCCTTTGAAACATATTTACGACAAAAAAGGGCGCCTGGGTGGCTCAGTCGGTTGAGCGTCTGACTTCGGCTCAGGTCATGATCTCGCGGTCCGTGGGTTCGAGCCCCGCGTTGGGCTCTGTGCTGACAGCTTGGAACCTGGAGCCTGCTTCGGATTCTGTGTCTCCCTCTGTCTGTGCCCCTTCCCTGCTTGCACTCTGTGTCTCTCTCTCTCTCTCTCAAAAATAAATAAACATTAAAAAATATATATATATTTACGTACCTTGAACTTCACAGATCCTAGCCGTACCGTGTGACGAGTTTTGACACCTGTATACGCGTGAGTAACTGATCCCCCCAGAACGTTCTCACCACCTCAGAAAGCTCCCCCGTGTACCTGCCCGGTGAGGCTCCCCCAGGGCAGCACCCCCTTCTGATTTCCCTCACTCGACGAGCCCGCCAGCTCCTGGGCTTCGTGTCAGTGGAACTAAGTGCTCAGCAAGTGGCCTGTCTTGCTCTGTTCATTCGGCCCCATTTTTGAGGCTCCCCGGCACGGCAGGTGTACCGCCCCGTGTGGCTGAGGGGCAGCCCGGGGCGTGGGTGTGCCACCACCCGGGTCCCACATTCACCAGCTGACGGACATTCGGGTGGTCCCCACGTTCCGGCGGTTACGAAGAAAGCTCGGAGCATCTGTGTGCACATCGTTTTGGGGACACGTTTTCATTTCTCGTGTCAATACCTCGGAGGGAAACTGCCAGCTCCTAGGGCTCAGGTGCGTGTTCAAGTTTGCAAGAAATCGCCAAGCTCTTTCCCAGAGGGGTGGCCGCACCTCCCAGTCCCCAGCAGCTGTCTGTGACGGCCCCGGCCGTTCCGGCACACTCGGCTGGCCTCCCGGCCCCGTGCCTCGGTGCCTGGGTCCCCTGTGCACCTGTGCTCACACCGGGCGCCCGCCCCGGTGTGGACACTCCCCTTGCTGCTCCCCCTTACTCCCTGGAACTTGGTCTTTCTTGTGTCCATCACTTGTCTCCTGTCCTTCCATTGAGAAGTATGGTTCTTATTCTGAGTGAGTCTGCCTTCTTGTTCCATGGAGCACAGGGTCAAGGCCGTTCATCCTTCTGCTTTCTCGTTAGAAGCGGACGTCCGCGGCTTTTGTCTTGGAATTGCAACGTCCCGTAGAAGAGCTCCATCCAACGGAAGTATAAAGGGAGCCACGTGTGTAACCTCACACCTTGGGGGCCTCGTAACCAGTGTATCCAAAACCTTATCGCTGCAACACGTAACTAACCTCTCCAAATATTCGCGAGCTGTTTTATTCACGCTAAGTCTGTGAAGTCCCGTGTGTGCCTTAACGCTGACAGCAAATCTTCGGTGGCACCAGCCACATTTCACGTGCTCACCGGCAACGGGTGCCTGGCTGCCCAGAACTCAGAGGTGGCTCTGGAGCCGTGGAGAGCTGAGTTCGGATCCCGGCTCTGCCTCTGACGCGCTGTGCGATTTGAACAAGCCACTCTGCCTCTCTGAGCCTTAAGTTTCCTTCCCCGTGAAATGGGGCTTCAGCTCCAGATTGTGGCGGACAAGCTGTGCCAGGGGAGACGGTCCGTGTCGTTGCTCGTCTCTGGGGTTTCTTGGCAGGATGTCTCAGGGGCCTGGGGTGCGACCCTGGGAGGGTTGTGGGGGGAGAAGGGAGCGCCTGAGTATTGAGAAGTGGGGGCCGCGGCCTGGAAGCGGTGCTTGGCACAGCAGCGTCCTCTGCAAGAGAGCAGCCTCGAAGTGGGTGGGCTGCTAGCACCTTCCCGGCCCCGGAAGCCCAGCAGCGCCCCTGCCCTTGGTCTGGACCCCGCTGGGCGGAGCCCTCCAGGGGCGCATGGGGCGGGGGTGCACCCAGCTGTGGAGACACCGCATCTTGCTTCCTCAGGACGCCCCCTAGAGGTGTTCTCCACTATATTTCGCCTACGAGGACTTTTTTTCCCCTCCCCTAGTACACGGAACTCAAACTCTCAAACTTATTTTCAACACTTTATTCGTTTCCATGCCGAAGTGCTGTGTCTTCTAAAAATACCCTGGCAGAGAGAGCAGGATGTTGAGTGTCTCCCGGGGGCAGCGGGCTGTGGGCACACCGTCACCACGCACGGCACGGCCCGTCGCCGCGTCCAGCTCAGAGCAGGCTCTGCGCGAGGCCCGGGCGACCCTGCGCGGGGTGGGGAGGGGGCGGGGCCACCCCTTCCAGAGCTGAAGGTCTTGCGTTCCTAATCTCGCCGATCCCTCACCCCCCTGTGAAGCCGATGTCGGCGACCCCGCGTCCCCGTCTTGTAGAGAAGCCAAGGCTCTGGTGGCGAGGTGGCCTCACCTAAGTCCCAGCTGCCTGAGACCATGTTGTCCTCGGGGAGCCACCGTTGTTTCAGGGACTCCGAGGCTCCAGGTATGTGTCCCCTGCTTCCCTTCGGACTGCCAGAGCAAACCAGTGTGGACCAGTTAATTGTCCCCGTTTTACAAAGGAGACAGCCTGAGGCCCGGCGAGTTTGCATAAAGCTGTGCAAGAAGTGACAGCCCCTCCATGGCAGGGCTGGGATTTGACTCCAGGTCTTGCGGCCGCTTCCCTGCAGCTCCCAGCGAGGCACCTCGGGCGCGTGTGGGGGCAGGAGTGACAGCTGGACGGGTCACCGCGACCCCTTGGAACCGTCAGCGGCAGCCTACACGTGTGGACGTGCGGTTGGCGTGGCATTTTTAGAAGCTCTGCTCTAAACGTGGCGAGAGTGGATGCTGTGTTCGAGCGTGTGTTTAACGGGGCTTCGAGGCTTCCAAGGTCCCGGGAGCTTCCCCAAGTGCAGCGGGCGCTGCCCTTCCCCCCCCCCCCCCCCCCCAGGCATTAGGCTGCAGGTGCGTGGCTCCCAGCCCGAGGTCTCCCTGGGACTCTCGAGGGGAGGATGACAGCCCCGGGGTGGCAACGTGAAGCAGCCCAGGGATGGCCCCAGGGTTCGGGGGACACTTCTGCAGTCTGAGCAAGACCACAACCGGATGGGGAGGACGGCTTCTCTTTCCACGCTGGAGAAGCAGTCCCAGGGAAGCACTTTGATTGGTCTGCTGGGTCACATGCCCGCCCTCTAGACCAATAACAGATCCCGGATAATCCGGTGCTGTGATTGGCCCCGTTGAGTCATGTGGCCCAGCCCGCGCCCCCACCCCACCCCCCCACCCCCCCCCACCCAGTGGGCGAGCGTACTTCTGTAGCCCATGCTCTTGTTGAGTGAAGGCTGAAGAAGGGCTGCTGGCCTGGCACGGGAGCCAGGGAGGGCATGCCAGGCAGGGGGCCCGGTGTGCACCCACACACGCGTGTGCAAGGGCGTGGACGCACGAAGTCTCCCCGGGTCTGCTGGCCCCTTGTCACCCTGCTTCCCAGGGAGTGGGCTAGGCGGTGGTGTTTGCAGACCACCGTCCTTGGGGACGTGGGCGGAGCCTGGCCAGGGTGAATCCAGGAGGGACATGCAGGTCAGAGGAAAGGCCCCCAAAAGTCTGCTCAGCCGTTCACCCAGGGGTGAAGGGGGAGCCGCTGAAGAAAGCAAATTGACGATTCTCCTGGGGCACCTGGGTGGCTCAGTCGGCTGACTGTCTGACTCTTGGTTTCTGCTCAAGTCATGATCTCACAGTTTGTGAGTTCGAGCCCAGCTTCGGGCTCTGCGCTGACAGCCTGCTTGGGATTCTCTCCCTCTCTCTCTGCCCCTATCCTGCTAGCACATACTCTCTCTCTCTCTCTCTCTCTCTCTCTCTCTCAAAATAAATAAGTGAACTTAAAAAAAAAAATTCCTCTCCCGGCACGGCATTGAGCTCTTGGGCCTCAGCTTTCTTGTCTGTAAAATGGGCGGCCCTCTGCGCCTCACAGAATGGCGGGAGGGTCGGCCGAGGTGGTGTATGTGAAGCACCGGGTAGGTGCGGTGCCTGGCGGCCGGTGGGTGAGCAGTAACCTTCTTACAGTCTCTCTGGACGAGAGCGGGCGTCAGGCTCCCACGGGCAGACGGGAAACATTTGCTGTTGGGCCCCTTCTCTTTCTCTTTGTGGGTCAGTATCCCCTGCTCCAGGGCTCAGTTTCCCCACCTGTAAAACGGGAAGCCTAGTGAGATTCTGCGAGGTCGCACCCGGCAGCTCACGACCGTCAGCAACTGTTCGTGTTCTTAGAAGGCCGGCCCGAGACGCCTGCCCCATTCGGCTCTCTAAGCAGCTGCCGGGCCGCCATCCCGTGGGGCGTAAAGGTTGGTCTGCGGGGCACGGGAGTGCTCAGAGATGCTCAGGCCCCGTCCTGTTTCCTGTACAGTCGCAGGGGATGCTACTGCCCCCGAGAAATGCCCTTTAGGCTGAACAGTCCCTGGAGGGAATGGTGTGAGAGGGTCTCTGTCCCCGCTAAGCCATGCTGAGCGTCCCTCTGTGCCTGTGGCTGCAGCCACCTAACAGACCTGGTCCCCTCCCCCTAAGAGGATGATGGATCTTCTTCCCCGGGATGTGGGGAGGACGGAGGTGGGTTCTGGGTGGGCTTTCTCCAGCATCTGTGCCGCACCTGCCACGGCCGGCCTCGCTCCTGTCTTCTTACCCTGACCTGGGGGCACGTCTCAGCGAGGCTGGGGCGCCTCCCAGGACATGACCTCGTGGAGCCTGCTCAGGGTGCGGTGGGTCTGGCATCCGGAAACGTGTCGGGGAAAGAGCGAGGATCAGACAGGGTGTTCTCTCCTGCGGGGGGAGCGCGCGGGCGCGGCACGGGCCTGGAGATGCCGCGGTGGGTGCCATCAGAGCAGGTGACGTGTGGCATGCTCTTAGCCAGGCCTTCACCACGCCCACCACACTCCCTGCCCGAGGCCTGGGCGGTCAGTGTCGAGTTCAAAAGATGTCTTCCGGTGATCTGGTTGACCACCCCTGTCACAGAGATGGGGAAACTGAGTCAGGAGATGAGGTCACTCCGAGGTGAAGGCAGCACCGCCTTGTTTCTCTTTGGCCCAAGAGACCCTGGGACCCTCCCCTCCTGCCACACGGGGCCACGTGCAGAAGAGTGACCCCTGTAATCCCTACCATGGCCGTCACCGCCCAGGTCCCAGAGTGCTGCCACCAAGTAAGTGTCACAGGCCCCTCGTGTCCTGCTCCAGACAGGCTGGTGCTGGGACGTACCTCTGGGAGGGAAGGGGTTCGGCTTGTGCCTTTATCAAGCGCCTCCTGAGTGCCAGGCACTGCCTTCCGCAGACCCCCTGCATGGCTGAGATGGCTGTGCTGAGCCCTCGGGGGACCCTGAGCCCCTCTCTGTGTGTCCTCCCCTCCTCCCCACGACCAGGTCTCATCCTGCAGGACAGAGTCAGGAGGAAGAGAGGGAGGGGTAGGGCAGGGTGGTGGGAAGAGGAGGGTCCCCTCCCAGGGTGCCCCCCAGGTCCCCTCCCAGCCGTCTCCCTCCGGCCACCGCCTGGGGCAGGTCACTTCCTCTCCCTACGTTTTGAACATCCACACGTCCATCAGGGTCCTGGTACTCGTCTTCCAGAACAGTGGCAACCAGCTAGACACAGGTGCTTTATCAACGACGAACAATGCTCCCGCGCCCTCCCCTGCTGGCAGGAACCTCCCATCCGCCTCCGTCTGTGCTGGCCAAGTGGGGGCCGAGTGGGGGGCCCACTCACCGGCCGGCACCTTCAGATCTGAGTTCACATCCCGGCCCCGCACCTGCTGAGAGCCTGTACCCTCACAGCCTGGGTGGGAACCTTGACTTGCTTACATCTGTCCACACGGTACGCTGCTCCCCCAGCTAGAACCCTTGTGGGGATGCCCGGCCCTCCTCTGAGGAGTGCTCAGGAGCCCCCCCCCCTCCTCGAGTTGCTGGAAGGTTCTGTATCTTCGTCTGGG
>NW_026058347.1:0-39826 GCF_023721935.1 Panthera uncia
TTGGTTTTGTAAGCTTCTGAGTGACCTTCTGTGGTACCACACTGGTGTTCATCTTTCATCATGAGCAGCTCTGAGTAATTTATGACAAATAATGAAATGCCGTTTCCTACAATGCACTGCAAATGGCTGAGTGTTGTAAAAGTCTAAAGAGCTCTATTACTTCTAAATGACTAGATAACACAAAAATGTTAACCCTAAAGAAAAAAGGTCCAGCAAAACATGCTGTTTACGAAGCACAGTCTTCCTGCCTGATACCTTCTGTAGGCTCTCAGCGCTGAACTCCGCAGGGTCTGGGCTGGCGTCTGAACAGTTCTCTTCTAGAATGGCGAGGAGACGTTTATGCCTTTCGGCTAGTTGGAGTGGCTAGGAGCAGGAGTGGTTCAGCTATGTGGAGTAGGGGAAGGGAGAAACTTGCAAAGTTTGTTTTCACTTTGAAACCCTTAATTTTTGGGGCGCCTGGGTGGCTCAGTCAGTTAAGCGTCCGACTTCAGCTCAGGTCATGATCTCGCAGTCTGTGAGTTCAAGCCCCGCATCGGGCTCGGTGCTGACAGCTCAGAGCCTGGAGCCTGTTTCGGATTCTGTGTCTCCCTCTCCCTCTGACCCTCCCCCATTCATGCTGTCTCTCTGTCTCAAAAATAAATAAATGTTAAAAAAAAATTAAAAAAAAAAGAAACCCTTAATTTTTTAAAATGGTGCTACCAACGGTAAGGCCCCTGCACAACAGCAGATGCTTGCTTTGGGCACTGATGTTGAAAAGATACTGAACAAGCACAATACATTTTCATCGGAACAAAGCTTTATGGATGGCTGACACTTTTTCAAAATTAACCCTTCTCATGATGTTTGCATTGTGTCGCTTAATCCACATACATAACAACACCTATCAAACATATTATCTAATTTGCAACTCTCAGCTCCCTTGTACTCTACAATGGATTAGTGCAATTGCTAAATGTTGTTCACAGTGAATACGTGTGTTCTCATCCTGGGTGCCATAACATTGCTGCATATGTAAGTGTTAGGGTTTGAAGACCTTAACTGCCAGGTACAGAAAGTCTTTAGGTACTACACTCCCATTGTGAAAATTGAATTAAATTGCTGGGCAGTGATCCCTTTGTACTGACAGGAGAGTCCCTTTGTGAGCAAGCTATAGAGAAGGGTGATCTTTGGCCACCAATACTTTTAAGCTCAAACACTTGGCTGAAATTTGCCACTGAATTTTCTCACATTTCCCCAGACATTATTACTTTGCCAAATGAAATCATCTGTTTCCTCTACTAGAACTGCTTTCTTTCCTCCAGATAGTAGCTACAAGGTAGGAAATGAATTGCATAAAAATAAATTACACATGCTACATTTTGGGACGAGTACCCTTAGCTGTTCCATCAATTTCTTTTCACTGCTGTGCCAGGAAGTCCACTTTAATCTTCAGCTATCAGTTATATGCAATCATTCTGGATCTTCCCAAAATGGAGGTGCATTTGTGCCAGGAAAATCAGGCTATTTGGATGTCCGAGAATATTTTTGCTTTTGATGAAGAAGGTTAGTTGCCATGTGCCAGGGGAGAGAGAGATTCAAAGAAGTACAGCTATTCCCAGAAGCTTGTTTGAAGAATGGACTGTGTGGCTCAGCTTCCAGACCATCCTACCATCCACCTAAGGTTCGGTGTGGGTAGCAGTGTGGCATTAGCAGTATACCCCACTTTTATAGCTAAGTAACGACTCTGAAGCCTCTGGATATCGTCCAGGCTTTTTTTTTTTTTTTTAAATCTCTGTATGCCCAGTCTACCACTTCCTCTCTGATGCTCTGCCATTTTGCAAACTGTGAGCAGAGGAAGCTGAGGAACAGGAGGTGATTTCCATGGAGACAGAGAGAGGTGGGAGAATCTTACCTCAGGGAAGTTTATGTTCCTTGGCTCAATCTTGTTAATTGTTACATTTTTTTTTCTTTGCTTCCAAAGAAAATTAAAAGTAGGGTAATTAGAAGAGTAGTTTTAAAGGGGAGAAAAGTAATTAAGGCCCAGTGGGAAGGCCACTGGACCTGGTTTGGGGATACAGGCCCTTTTCTGCCACTCAGTTGTTTGAGACCTCAGGGTAGACTATTCACTCAGTCTCTGAAATCACAGTTTCTTCTGTGAGTAAAGCTGTTGGACAAGACATTCCCTGAGTCTCTCTGTAGCACAGATTCCCTGAGGCCAAATTCTTAATTTGAGATTAAAGTCTTAGTGGAATTTTTGAATTCCTAATTCTGCTGCCTACCGCCCCCCAACTCTCTCACTTTATCTCCCACCCCACCCTGTTTTTTTTTTCATTAGTATACTTTTGGTGGGATATTTGGCATTTCAGCATTTACTAATAGCAGTGTTTCAGTGTGCTACATAGGTTGGACTCGGTTATGTCCTTATGTCTGGCGAACTCTGCTTGTTAACAACTTAAAAAAAAAAAAAAAGTCTTATCCTTCCCCTGACAGATGTAGAGCTGTAGCAAGTTGTAGGCCAGTTATTGTGAAGTGTGGTGTGTGATGAAATATGTATATATATAATGAAGTGTGTGTGTATATGTATGTGTGTATATATATATATATATATATATATATATATATATAATGAAATGTGTGTATTATACATATGAAAGTAAATGGATTTCAAAGACAGAGTTATGAGAAAGCTGGGAGGAATTACTGATAACACACAAAATATTTCATTTGGAAGTATAAGTAAATTCATTCAGTTCTAGATGTGACCACAGTGCCTTTCTCCCTTAATTAAACAGAATTCCTACTTGCTGAAGTGTTACAAGAACAGAGGACTAAGAAATGGTATCTCTAAGGCACTATTTTACTTACTTACTTATTTTATTTATGTTTATTTATTTTGAGAGAGAGCGCAAGCAAGTGCGAGTGAGCAGGGGAGAGGCAGAGAGAGAGGGAGACAGAATCCCAGGCAGGCTCACACTGTCAGCGCAGAGCCTGATGCAGGGCTCAAACCCACCAACCGTGAGATCATGACCTAAGCTGGAATCAAGAGTCAGATGCCTAACCGACTGAGCCACCAGGTACCCTGGCACTATTGTATATCTTAATGTAAGGCATTATTTCCTAGCATGTTGGTTCATATGAAGATTTTGATGTCAGAATGTGGTTCCATCCATTGGATTAGAACACAGCTCTGAGCCATGAGCCAGAGTGACATTTAACTCAAACTCAAGGTGGCTAGTGTAAATATTTCATCATTTTTTGCAGCACCTTTCTCTGTATTATTATATAGAACATGTTCACCATAGAAAATTGGAAAACATAAACAGTAAGGAAAATAAAGGCAATGTAGTTCTACCACCCAGAGATAATTACTGTTATCTTCCTCTTGAATATTAACCTAATTTTTTTGCTCTGTATTTTTTTTTACAAAAATGAAATTATAGGGGCGCCTGGGTGGCTTGGTCGGTTAAGTGTCTGACTTCAGCTCAGGTCATGATCTCACGGTCCGTGAGTTCGAGCCCCGCATCGGGCTCTGTGCTGACAGCTCAGAGCCTGGGGCCTGTTTCAGATTCTGTGTCTCCCTCTCTCTCTGCCCCTCCCCTGTTCATGCTCTGTCTCTCTCTGTCTCAAAAATAAATAAACGTTAAAAAAAATTAAAAAAAATGAAATTATACACACTCTAATAACTCTTTTAGCTATTCTTTTGCACTTTATGTTAAAATATTTCTTAAAAAATTTTTTTTTATTTTTTAATTTTATTTTTTATTTTTTAAAGTTTACATCCAAATGAGTTAGCATATAATGAAACAATGATTTCAGGAGTAGATTCCTTAATGCCCTTTACCCATTTAGCCTATCCCCCCTCCCACAACCCCTCCAGCAAGCCTCAGTTTGTTCTCCATATTTATGAGTCTCTTCTGTTTTGTCCCCCTCCCTGTTTTTATATTATTTTTGTTTCCCTTCCCTTATGTTCATCTGTTTTTTTCCTCTTAAAGTCCTCATATGAGTGAAGTCATATGATTTTTGTCTTTCTCTGACTGACTAATTTCACTTAGCATAACACCCTCAAGTTCCATCCATGTTGTTGCAAATGGCAAGATTTCATTCTTTTTGATTGCCGAGTAATACTCCATTGTATATATATACCACATCTTCTTTATCCATTCGTCCATCAGTGGACATTTGCACTCTTTCCATACTTTGGCTATTGTTGATAGTGCTGCTATAAACATGGGGGTGCATGTGTCCCTTCAAAACAGCACACCTGTATCCCATGGATAAATGCCTAAGTAGTGCAATTGCTGGGTCGTAGGGTAGTTCTATTTTTAGTTTTTTGAGGAACCTCCATACTGTTTTCCTGAGTGGCTGCACCAGCTTGCATTGCCACCAACAATGCAAAAGAGATCCTCTTTCTCCGCATCCTCGCCAGCATCTGTTGTTGCCTGAGTTGTTCATGTTAGCCATTCTGACAGGTGTGAGGTGGTATCTCATGGTGGTTTTGATTTGTATTTCCCTGATGATGAGTGATGTTGAACATTTTTTCATGTGTCGGCTGGCCATCTGGATGTCTTCCTTGGAGAAGTGTCTATTCATGTCTTTTGCCCATTTCTTTGCTGGATTATTTGTTTTTTGGGTGTTGAGTTTGATAAGTTCTTTATAGGTTTTGGATACTAACCCTTTATCTGATATGTCATTTGCAAATATCTTCTCCCATTCTGTCGGTTGCGGTTGCCTTTTAGTTTTGCTGATTGTTTCCATCACTGTGAAGAAGCTTTTTATTTTGATGAGGTCCCAGTAGTTCATTTTTGCTTTTGTTTCCCTTGCCTCTGGAGACGTGTTGAGTAAGAAGTTGCTGCGGCCAAGATCAAAGAGGTTTTTGCCTGCTTTCTCCTCAAGGATTTTGATGGCTTCCCATCTCACATTGAGGTCTTTCATCCATTTTGAGTTTATTTTTGTGTATGGTGTAAGAAAGTGGTCCAGGTTCATTCTTCTGCATGTTGCTGTCCAGTTTTCCCAGCCCCACTTGCTGAAGAGACTGTCTTTATTCCATTGGATATTCTTTCCTGCTTTGTCAAAGATTGGTTGGCTGTATGTTTGTGGGTCCATTTCTGGGTCCCTATTCTGTTCATTGATCTGAGTGTCTGTTCTTGTGCCAGTACCATACTGTCTTGATGATTACAGCTTTGTAGTATAGCTTGAAGTCTGGGATTGTGATGCCTCCTGCTTTGGTTTTCTTTGTCAAGATTGCTTTGACTATTTGGGGTCTTTTCTGGTGCCATACAAATTTTGGGATTATTTGTTCTAGTTCTGTGAAGAATGCTGGTGTTACTTTGATAGGGATTGCACTGAATATGTAGATTGCTTTGGGCAGTATCGATATTTTAACAATATTCGTTCTTCCTATCCAGGAGCATGGAATCTTTTTCCATTTTTTTGTGTCTTCTTCAATTTCTTTCATAAGCTTTCTATAGTTTTCAGTGTATAGATTTTTCACCTCTTTGGTTAGATTTATTCCTAGGTATTTTATGTTTTTTGTGCAACTGTAAATGGGATCAATTCCTTGATTTCTCTTTCTGTTGCTTCATTGTTGGTGTATAGGAATGCAACCAATTTCTATGTTAAGATATTTGTGTCAGAATTCTTATGTCAGAATTCTGTGTCAGAATACTTAAACCCTACTTTTAATGGTGCTGTGCTGAAGTATATTGACACACTAAAATATTGAGCTTATTACCCAGTGAGAATTTAGTTTGCTCGGTGTGATCATTATTAAATAAAATTCTGCCGTGCATGTCCACAGTGTGGAATGGAAACCTTTGACCAACATATGTACAAAAAAATTACATTTTTTATCCAAATTCCTAAATTCTCCTCTAGAACGACTGAGCAGTTCACATTCTTGGTGTAGTGTCAGATGCCCATTCTTTGCATACTGCCCACCCCATAGGCATTAACACCATGTGATTAACAACAAACCAGCCAGCCAGGAAACCAACAAAAATGTTTTGCGAATCAGATAGTTTGAAAACAGTTATCTTCTTGGTGTTCTGTCCTGTACTTCTCTACCAGTGGGAGTGAACATTGGCACATAGTTACTGAGATGGAGTTTGTGGGGGAAGTTTGTCTTTCCTCTCTGCAAGCATGGTACAGACAGATGCCTCTCTGCATCTTCCAGGACTTCATTGCAGCCAGGCGTGCTGTGAGGAGGAGCTAAGGACTAGAAGTACGAATGCTGCCCAGTGTAATTTAGTAACAAGGTTTTTTGTTTTCTGTGTGTGTGTGTGTGTGTGTGTGTGTGTGTGTGTGTGTGTTTTGTCTTACACCCAGAAATAGTGGCAGATGGAAGGTGGGTCATGGTCACAAAGGAGTTAGCAAATAAAGAATAACGTGCAACTATGCTTGACTCAGTGACCTTAGGAGCTGGAACATCTTGGGTTGTTTGATGTCAGTAAAACCACAGTGCTAAAGGTTAACCTACACTTACAAAGCTGGTAAGATTCTACTAAAGAACACAAGCCTGGGGTGCCTGGGGCGCTTAGTCATTGAGTGTCTGACTCTTGATTTTGGCTCAGGCCATGATCCCAGGGTTGTGGGATCAAGCCCTGTGTTGGGCTCCGCACTGAGCATGGAGCCTGGTTGGGATTCTCCCTCCCACCCCCCCCCGCCCCAAACAAAACAAAACAAAACAAACAAAACACAAGCCTGAACACACACACACACATAGATCAAAAGATAGTAAGCATTCCTACAAGTTCGGAGAGCTTAAATTACAACTTCCTCTGTGAGAATAGATGATGCCTGGGAGCTACCTCAACTCCTCTGTCTCTGCCCTTTTTTCTGGAACCTTCTCAGTGTTCTGTTCAATAATGTTTCCTTCTCACTCTTCTGCTCTGTGGGGTGGATGTTGAGCTGGAGAGGAGGCTCAGCTTCCAGGGAAGAGCAGTGTAAGCTGGTCTGCACCTGGGCCCTGTGACAGCCACTGCCTCCAGCAGCCACAAGGCTACTGCTGTTCCCGGTAATAAGTGCCATGGAAACCCAGTGAGCTCCAGGAGGGGTGGGTGAGCAGCACAGCACTGAGTGATACTGGGGTTTTAAATGTCATATTACAAAAATAGAACCACCTGAGGAAGGTGCAGGGCCACACTAGCACCCTGTAGCTCTCTGCTTTCTTGGCACCTGCTTCCCTTTGGCTAAGTCTTCCCCACAAGGAGCAGGGAGACTTGGTGCTTCAATTATCTGCATGGGCTGGTCTGGCAGAGATGCCCCTTCTTTGGCCCCTGGTTTTGGCAAACCAGAAATAGATTAATTTGACCTGGAGTAAAAAATCTGACTCTGTTAAGGCTTTGCTGATCATTTACACATCTGTCCGTAAAGTTTCACAGTTGGAAGATCAAAGCAGGTTGTCATAGCATCTACTGTGTTGTCATGTCTTCTTTTTTTTTCTGGCATTAAAAAAAAAAAACACTTTGAAAATGTTATATCACAGGTTGATAAATTCTAGTGACACCTCCAAATGGATTGGCCCACATTTTCAGATTATTAGTCCAAATACCCTCAGTCCTAAACTGCCCAAAGGGAACCCTTGGATTAAACCCAGTGTAATCCAGTGGACTGTTTTGTCGGGTTTCATTACATGTGGATGTTAACTTTTTGTTTATCACTGCCTGACGCTATTACCATCGAATTAGGTTGAAAATCAGCAGTTAGAATTGGAATGCATGTAATAGTTATTATTTTCCTTTTGATCAGTTACACTCTTAATGATGTGATTTGTAGTCGATGTGTGTGTGAGTGAATGCGTGTACTATAGAAACAGCAGTGGGTGTTAAGTCTGGAAGAATTCAAGTTTTGCTTCTTCTTAGACACCTGAGATATATGGAGCCTGTCTCCATGTGCCTCAATTTCCTCATTTTCAAAAGCTGAGATAATGGCTACTGCTTATAAGGCACAGAAGGCTGCCGTGAAGTCTGTAGATATCAACAATCTGATGAACCAAGGTGCTGAACAGATTGGCAACATATACATCAGAAGCCAGGAGATGTTTGGGTATAGGGAATTTGAGCAGTTTGAAATCATTAATAGAGACCGGATGCTTATTTATGTCATGAGCTAATGTTTTCTTTTTGGGAGCCAAATTTAATCTTAAATATTTAGTACTGTACTTAGGGACTGGTGGTTTGAAAAAAAAAATCAAGCTGGAAAGCTCTGTAGAGAGGAAGTGAATAATGCTGAGAAAATTTCAATCTTACCACGGGGTTGACTTAGAAAAATACTAGTTTCCAGGCATCTGGATGTGAATTTCTCAGCCTTTGAGAAAGGCACATTCAACCAGCATGTCCTTCTGGTATGGTTGCCCCGGAAGTGTGGGATGCTCAGTTTGAAACTGAGCTCTGTGTCAATCCCTGATGTCTTAATTTCGGACGCACTGAACACAAGAAGAGGAAATGTGTCTCTGAAGAGGGAAGAACCCTCTCATTTTCTCGCTATCATGTCTCATGCCGTTTCTCTTCAGGGTGATTGTTCTCAAGAACTGATTCTCAGTGCTGAGTAAAGAATACTTTTCCAAAGTATTTATTCCAAAGTGTATCTTGATAGATGCTACAAACTATAGAGCAAGATTTCACATGCTGAGTGAAAGTCAGATGATTTATATTTCCGGAGAAAGCTGAAATTCATCTCACTGATTTCAATTCTATCCTCATTTTCTTTTTCTTCATGTAAATGTTTTTTTTTTTTTTAAAGATCCAAGTATATTAGTAGCTTTCATTTCCATCGGATGAGAATTTAGGGCTTTGTTTTCTTTTGTTTATATTGAAACATTATATGGTAAAAAATGTCAATCATGGCTCCAGAGGGAGCAGATCTGTTGGTGTGAATTAGTGACTGTCTCCTCTTCCACACAGACCTTATCAAGATCTTTCATTGTTCAACTCCTTATTAAGTACCTACTGTTTGCCAGATGCTGTTTTAGGTATCCGGCTCTGGGCTGCCATAAGGATAAAGAATGGAGTCAAGCGTGGTCTTCCCCTCCCCCAGAGTTTTCTAGTTAGGGAGTCCTACAGGAACACTGAAATAAATAAGATCATTTCTGCCAGTGAGAAATGCTGAGCAGCATTGCAGGATAGAAAGTTGGAATTTATGTAGGTGTTCAGGGAGGCCTTAAGTGAGGTCATGATAGTTGAACTGAGTCTTCTATGTTAGAAGGAAGCAAGGCATGGCAACACCTGGGAGAGGAATGTATCAGAAAGAGAAAAAATAAAGTTCAAGGCCTCGTGGGATAGAAATATGGCCAGTGTGCGCTAACATAATGACTGTGCCCAAGAGTGGTAGGAGGTGAAGTGGGGGAGGGTAGACAGAGTAAGAAGACGCTTAGGGAACCTGGCCTTGATTTCTCTTGTAATGGAAAAACACGGGGGATTTAGTTAGGGGAAGATCCTGATATACTTTATGTTCTAACAAGGTCCCGTGGCCTTTAACAAGGCTGTGTGGTGTTGACTAGGGGCCACTATTGGACTCAGGGAGGCAAGTGAGAAGGGGATGTGAGTGGGGGCGGGTGTGGTGGGAACAGTGCCCTGCCAGTTTGGATGTGCCCCGGGGGACAAACTGAAGGACTTACTGTGAAGAAAAGACAGGGAAGACTCCCTCCTTTGCTTCTGTCCTGAAGAGGAGCGAGCATGGTGGCATCACTAACCGACATGGGGAGGATTAAGAGACAGATGAGCAGGAGTTTGGGTGGGGGGCATGGGGATGAAAGAGTTGTTTTAAGCCTCCTGTGTTCTCCATTCTTGTTAGATGTACAAGTGGATATTTTCGGAAGGTAAATGGGTAGAGAGTGCGATTGAAAGGAGTAGAAACCCATTGAAAGAGCAAACAGTATTAAAAAGGCTGGTGATACAAGGGGGTAGATAATGTAGACCTGTGTAGGCACCGAAAGCCTGGGGACAGAGTGCCCACACAGTATACACTGGGAGGAACTTCTTGTAGATGTAGGGCACTGGTGATATCAGTAGTTCTCAATCCTGGATGCAGTTCACATCCCATGGGGGAGCTGTAAAAAGTATACCCATGGCCGGGCCCCCACCTTAGACCAATCAGAATCTCTTCTTTGGGACAAGGACAGTGGCAAACATTGGTACTATATATAACGTTCCCATGGTGATTCTAATGCCAGGGGGAGGTACCTCAGCAGAACCTTATAACCTTTGTCCTTTGGAGAAGAAAAAGGGTGGAAGTGAGGGAAGACCAAGTGTTGGCAAGGTTGGGGATGGGAATCACACGATCCCTACCTGCTGTAGTAGCTGGACACCAGAAGCAGCCAAGACCCTTTGTTCATTCAGCCAGGTTGGCCGTGTTAGGAGAGAGCAGGATATGACTCCTAGAGAGGGCAGTAGTCAGAGGAAAGGATGAATAAGGACTTTCCACCTAACTTTCCCAGATAAGGCAAGTGCTGGAGATACCTCAGCCCAAGGCAAGGCTCCTGGGGCGGTTCTCACATTCACATTCCCTGTCCATATCCAGGGTTGGCTGAATTTACTATCTGAGCAAAATTGTTTGTAGAAATTCTAAACTTTTCCTGGATCTAACAATTTGGCCATAATTTCTCTTAGAATACCTGGCATTATTATTATTATTATTATTATTATTATTAATTATTATTATTTTAAAGCTTATTTATTGGTGGCTCAGTTGGTTAAGTGTCCAATTTCCGCTCAGGTTGCGATCTCACAGTTCCTGATGGTGTAGAGCCTGCTTGGGATTCTCTCTCTCTGTCTCTCTGTCTCTGCTCTTCCTCAACTCTCAGTTTCTCTGTCTCTCAAAATAAATAAATAAATAAACTTAAACAAATTCTAAAGTTTATTTATTTATTTTGAGAAAGAGAGTGAGAGTGCAGGCACATTTGAGCAAGGGAGGAGCAGAGAGAGAGAGAGGGAGAGAGAAAATCCCAAGCAAGCTCCATATACTGTCTGTGCAGAGCCCGATGTGGGACTTGATCCCACAAACCGTGAGATCATGACCTGAGCTGCAGTCAAGAGTTGAAAGCTTAGGCAAATGAGCTGCCCAGGCACCCCAATACCTGGCATTATTAAATGCAGAGTGAAATGGGTAGGAGTGCCATTTGATGTGAAGTATTTCAATATGTATCCTTACCTTTGTCTGGCAAAGTAAGGATTCCAGAAGATGGAAGGAAGAAAGTGTATTCAAAGATTTTTGCTTGAGGGAGTACTCACAGAAATACTTGCAAAAGTTTGCTAATACTAATTTTCAACAATGTAGGGATTGCATATCACTTCTTTAAAATTGTAGCATGGGGGGGCGCCTGGGTGGCTCAGTCGGTTAAGCGGCCGACTTCGGCTCAGGTCATGATCTTGCGGTCCGTGAGTTCAAGCCCCGCGTCGGGCTCTGTGCTGACAGCTCAGAGTCTGGAGCCTGTTTCGGATTCTGTGTCTCCCTCTCTCTGACCCTCCCCCGTTCATGCTCTGTCTCTCTCTGTCTCAAAAATAAATAAACGTTAAAAAAAAATTAAAATTGTAGCATGGGAAAACATTTACCATATAATGTGAATATGAACAGTAGGCTTAAAAACCATGCATAATTCTAGTTACACACATACATCTTAGAAAGTAAACATTGGTAATAAGTCACAGAATTGTAAAAACAGCTCTTGCTCAGTGGGATTATGGTCGGTTTTACTTTTCTTAAATGTTTCACTTAAATTTCATTTTATCTCATTTTAAGTTTCTTTAATTTTTCATGTAGTTCAGATATCCCAGGTTTTTAATAACAAAAGTCGAACTGGTATTTTAAAAGAGATTGATAAATAATTTGTCAACTTTTACATGAGTTTGATTATGAGTGTATTATCTGATTTCCTAACTTTAATATTAATCATCTCTACTTCTCAGAGATGTTATAAGCATTAAATGGGATAAACCAGTGGGAAAGCATGCTGTAAAATCCCTGGTACATATTAGAATCTCTTAAATATTAATGCACTACTGCCCCCATTTGTAACACTGAACTTTATTTCATGGAAATAGTTTTTTTTTTAACCTAATATTTTGTTAGTTTAGGTAAAATGGTAAAATAGAAGTAAAATAGTTTCATCATTTGTGCTAATTGATGTTTGGTCATTGGTGAAAACTGGTATTCCAGAGGATGAATCGCGAGTGGGTGAGCCATCCAGGGCAGTTCCATTGCTCATTGCCAGTGATGGGTTCAGGAATAGGCATTGTTCTGGCTAATGAGAGGTAAGGGGGAATGGGCCAGAGGCAGCAGGGAAGGATTTCTTAGCCAAGTTAAAGGGAGGAAAGCCACCAGAAAGCTTGTGTGTTCTCTGCTCTGTACTTGCTGACTTTCAGCGGGTTTGTGATGTCTGGAGCTGCTGCATCCATCTTGGGACCATGAAACTGAGGGTATAAGGATGAAGGGCCTGGCCCTTGATGACTCCCTGGATCTGCCAGAGCAAGCAGTCGGAGGCTGCCCTCCTCTGGGCATCTTGCTGAGTGCACAGTCTAACACTCGGTCTGTTGGCCTCTGAAGGTCAAATGTTTGGCATGCAGGTCCAGTGGCATTGCCAATGGCTCCACTTGTGGAATGTGACATCTGGTTTTCCATACAAACAAAAAGGGGAAAGAATCTACTGTATATCTCCTTATTTTAAACCTATGTGACAGTAAAATGCTTTCTCTTAATATACTTTTTTTTTCTTTCTATAAATGCTTAAGCTGACTTGGCAAAATAATTTCATTTAATATTCATGCAAATTTACTGCTCTAAGTTACTCCAGAAATCAAGCCAGATGAATTTGAGAGAGCCCAAGCATGTGAAACAAATACATTAGGACTTTGTAGAACACTGTGTCAAGGGTACTGTCCTCAGGTTTAGACACCATGCCAGGAAGGCTTCTCATCATGCTGAGATTTTCAAGTGGACACTGATTGCCACAGTCACTGAAAATTGAATTTAGCTGGATTTCTGTAAAATGTTTCAGATATTTAAATTCTGATAATATGGAAGTCTAGAGTTACAATTAGGCTACTCTAAAATTTGTAAGTCTATATATGTAATTTAGAGCAAATTCTGCTGCCCTAGGGAGGAAATGTTACAGATGATAGCTAGATTTCTCCAGCAATTTGAGAAAGTGCTGTGTAAACATGAAAACATTCAGGACTTGTGTTTTTATTTTGCAGAAATATAACTGAAATACTAGTCTATTTTCAGTTGGAAATAGTAATAATAACAAGTGAACATTTTTTGAATTGGCTTTGCTGGAATATTTTTGTCCTCAGGATTATATACAACCTTTTTGTTTATTTTTAGCACATATTAGTGATGTAATGAACACAAGTTTTATACTATGAAATGTACAGGTTAGATGAGAAATGAAATGTTTATTGACATTTATTTATTTACTTCTAAGATTTTATTTTTAAGTAATCCTTATACCCAATGTGGGGCTCGAATTTAAAACCCTGAGATCAAGGGTCGCATGCTTTACTGACTGAGACAGCCAGGTGCCCCCGTTTGTAGATACTTAAAGATAGTTCCCTATTCTCTTTCTCCTTGGTGAGGTCAGGATCGTTAGATCAAGAAGTCCTAAGGGAAAGGCAGATGGGGATGGGGGGAGGGGTGCAGAGTTAGAATAATATACACCATCTTGGGATCCTAAGGCAGTCACACAATCTTGGTGATGTTGCTGATGTGGACCAGGGTGGAGGCCGAGAGGCTGTGTCCAGGATGCTATTTCCACTCCCTGAGAAGTAGGCAGAAGCAGGTCAGTGGCCCGGGCCTCCGTGTGCTTTCAGCTTTGCGAGTAAAGAGAAGCAGTGATGTAGGCTCCAGAATGAATGTGGTCAATGTGTGCAGTTACTTATAGGGAGTATTAGATTTGAATTAGTGAAGTGTATAGTCTGTCTATCTATCTATCCATCCATCCATTTGTGTGTCTGTCTACCTATATGAAACCTTCACCATTGGATAGTAAAATTTTAATTTATTAGGGCTTCAAATTAAATGGGATCCTCAACAAACTCAAATAAGTAGCTCCAACATTAAGAGGAGAGATTGCGCGACTTGGGAGAAGGTTAGCCTGTTTGGAAAATTACCTGATGTTCACAGGAAGGACGCAAATGGTACACAAATGATAGTTGCCCGCGGGCACACTGTAGGCTATTCAGTTCACTTATGCATTTATGCATCCTAACAGCAGTCCCAGAAGTTCTATATTAGCATGCCCACTTTATGGGCGGAATAAGCTGCCTTCTGGAGGTGAACCTGGAATCCTGACACCACGTAATTACAGTTTCCTGGTAGAAGAGGGCTTTCGTGACATTTGTGAGGGGGTCTCTGCCTATTTTGAGAGTCTTCTTGTTGGTTCTTTTATGAATTTGCTTTCGAGGACTCCTTGGTTTTCTCTTTTCTGTATAGAAGTATGTCACGGGGATGATTTTCAGTCTGAAGTCCTCAAATAAGGATTCCTTTCTAAATAAAGCAGAAGGCGAAGAGGCATTTGTTGAAGTAATAGACAAGAGTCGGGAGAAGAAGAAGAAGCAGTGATAGATCTGCCTGGTGCTGAGGTAGCCCTGGCCTGTGAGATGCCTTGAGCTGGAGTGGAGGTAGGGCTAGTGGTGCAGGGTGCATTTGCCAGTGAAATGGTGACAACCATACCTCTCAGGCTTTAAGGTCTTTGGCACTGGAGTGAATTTTACCCCTGGTTTCCTCAAAGAAACCAGTGGAAATAATGATGACAGTAACTACACTAATTTCCTAAATAATTGTCATGGTTAATAGATAATATCTCATTTGATTCTCTATACAGCCTGACAGAGCAAGTACTGTTACCCTCTCTGTTTCACTGAAAAAGAGCTTGTGGTATAGAGTAGTTACGTAACTGGCACACGTTCTCCCTGCCGGTGATAGAGGGTCTGGTTTTGTAATTAGGGCAGTGATTTAAAGATCTGTGTTCCGTTGCTTCCCATGAACTATTCACACAGACTCTAAACTATCTCAAAAGATGATTGTACTACCTATAATATGGCACGATAGGAAATGGATTTTCTTGGTTAGTTTTCTTACAGACTCAGAACGCTTGTGTTTCTGTCTCGTGTGGTTCCGTCTCAGTCACCGCCGGATCCGCAGGTAGGTGCACGGCATGTAATTTTTATCTCAAAATCATTTCTAGATATGCTGGGAACAGCGATAGGACCAGCTGTGTTTCTCATAAAAGATTAGGCACAAGTCGTGTATGAGGTTTTTCTCTACTGTAACTTGTGAAAGCCCAGGCAGCGGGTTAATATGAGAAAAGAAAAACAAAATTCAATAAGCTGGTGTAAACGTAGCACAACCAACTTCCAGAAGGGAGATAAATGTTGCATAGGGACATCGAGCCCAGCCAAATTGCTGTCTCTGGTATTTCTGTTTGGCTAATAGTGCTTAATATTGGTTGAAAGATAAAAGTAGGCCGAGAACCAGTATATCATATGGTCAGCATTGCACAGTTTCAAACACTTGAGTGAACCCATCTGGAGGGTTTCATCCACCAGGGCCCGGTAGCCTCATTAGTGGTCTCCGGAAGGCCTGGCCCAAGCAACAGTACAAATCACTGTTGTTTCAGGGCGATGGTGCAGGGTGAAAGAACATAAACATGTTCAAATGTTTCGTCTTTTTCACGTTAAAATCTAAAGATGGACACGAAACTGTTCAGTGACTCCAGTAGAGCGCTGGGCCCTCACTATACATATTTGCACCAGTTGTCAACGCTTTTTTGGACGTGCTAATGAAGAAAGGGCATCTCATGACCAGGGTGACAAACACGAGTATATCTGTCCCTGAGACTCCAGGTATACCTTAGTAATAGCACGAATTTGCATCTTCACAGAATCTCAGAATTTGGAGGAATCTGGCAGGCTTTCAGTCTACTCGTCACCTCCTGCTTGACTCTCTCTTGACCATCTCCTGACAGAAAATGGCTTCCCAGCGTCTGCACAGACTTGCTTAGTGACCAGGCTCACAGTCTCCTTAGACCTTCCCTTCTGGTACCAGATGGTGCTGATCATTAGAAGTGTTGTCTCATTCTTAGTCAGATTCCGCCTTCTGCCCGTGCTCCTGAATCTCCTCTCTGGAGCCAAGAGAAGGAGTCGGTCCCTTCCGCACAGCAGCCTTTCCTACACGTGAGATCTGCCATCCTGTTTTCACTGCGGTTTCTCTTCTCCAAGGTAAATCAGTAGCCTCACTAGTTTCTTTTCCTGTGTGAGGGCTGCACGTCCCCGTCGCATCTGGGCTGGTCATCCCAGCCTCTCAAGCCACCTCCCTTGGAGATGATGCATCTTGGGAAGTCCTCTCTCAGTGGAAGTTTCTTTAGTGTTTGGATTGGGATATCCCAGCATCCGCCTCGAAGGTGGTTGGGAGAATGGAAGGAGAGCGTCTGTGCCAAAGCCTAGCGCCTGGTAAATAGTGCTCAACAAACAACAGCTGCTGTTATTGTCAGTTTCTTTTCATCGTTAAGCCCGGGACTGAATACCAGGCACCCAGACCAGGACCATCCTGACTCTTTCATGCAGGGTAGTAGCTAGCTGCTCCTCCCAGCTTTAAGCATTCATGTTTTTGGCTTCATGCACCATTCTCTAACTTTAGCAAAAAAGGAAAAGGCATTTTGCCTGATCATTTGTCAGGAATCCACAGTGGCCCTTAGTGACCACTGTTTCGGTTTTGTATGCCCTCACAATCCTAGGTTATGGATTCTGTCCTCTCCCCCTTCTTGCAGATGATACTGTGTTCCATTGTCTTCAGAGTTCTTTTGCACTTTTGCCATTCTTCATCTTCCTCCAGGGTTGTGGAACAGGCTCTTGTCTGCAAACCCTCTGGCTCCCTGGATGTGTTATTTCTTGGACCACAGACCCGAGTTTTGCAAGGTCTACGTGTGTAGTTCTCTTTCACCAGACTTCCTTCCAGCCTTCCCACAGAACATGGAATCAGAGAGGAGTTAAAAAGCAATATTCTCTTTCATCTCTGTTGCTGTAATTTATATAGCCCAAGCAGGAGACAGAAAAAAATATCCTTGTTAGGTTCAACAGAACATAGCCGAAGGAATCCCTTTGGTTACTCTTAACATTTTTATCGCAGTTTTTACCATTTTTGGAAATTAATGCATCTTATTTTGTTCTTATAGACCATTACTGCTTAATCAGCAGTTGCCTGGTACCCAATTTTCATGTTTTCTTTGTGTTCTTTAAAAATCGTTCCTTACGCTATGGCTGCATTGGCATTTTAAATATTTTTGAGTCTGCTCTACATGGGGGCTGTTTGTGATTACATAATTGGAATTTGCCTTTGAGGGCCTTCCAGATTATTTGGGCCATCTTTCCTTTATTAGAGGAAGCAGCTCTGTACAAATATAAGTAGACTTTAAATATTTCCATAGCCATACATTTTATGATTTTGTTTGTTCATGTTTCTCTTAAAAAGACTTCTTGATCAGATTAACTTGTTTGGAGGTAAGCAGCTTTTGGAGATATTCTCTGTGTCTTAGTTATTTCCATCTATAAAAAGAGGATCATAATGTACCACCCTCAAGGGTGGTTACAAGAATTTAATGGATTTTGCAGTTCACCTGTAACTGGGTGTTAGCAAACACCTCGAGCACTGCCGGGCATATGTTTGTTGAATGTTGGTCATGGTTGTTGTTGTCATTGTCACCATCATCATCATTATCATCATCATCTTCATTAAAAAAGAAAATCATTTTTTTAAAATGTTTTTGTTTATTTTTGAAGGAGAGAGAGACAGAGTATGAGCGGGGGAGGAGCAGAGAGAGAGGGAGACACAGAATTTGAAGCAGGCTCTAGCTCTGAGCTGTCAGCACAGAGCCCTATGCGGGGCTCAAACCTCAAACTGTGAGATCATGACCTGAGCTGAAGCCGGACATTCAACCGACTGAGCCATCCAGGTGCCCCTAGAAAATATGGTTTTTAAGGAGAAAAACAGACCCTGTTCTTCCATACGCTATGCAGTCAAGTGTACCTTTTCCAGATGCTCTCATTTCATTGTAAATCATAGTTGTCATTTCCATGAACTGCTCATTCTTCATATTCCATTGCTGTTATCGGGGGTACTATTTTGAATAGGGTGGTTGGAGGAAGATTTTCTGAGGAGGTAGCATTTTTAGAAAGCTCTGAGAAAGCCAAAAAAAAAAAAAAAAAAAAAAAAAAAGAAAATCTGCAGAAAACGTCTTCTCTGCACGGGGAAGAGCACACGCCAAGATCCTGATGGAGAAGGCGGTTTGCCCCGTCCCAAGCCAGCATGCTACCGAGCGTGATTTTAAGCGGAGTTGAGGGTAGGGATACAAGGGTAGCACGTGAGGTCTGGGAGGCAGCCAGGGTTAGGTTACAATAAGAACTTTGAATTTGTTCTGTGAGAGATGGAAAAGAATAATCAACTGCCCTGCTTTTGTAGAAAAGAGATGATAAGAGGGGCATGAGTGGAAGCAAGGAGAACATTAGGAAAGCTTTTACAGGGGTCTGGGTGAAAGATACCATCGGAGTGAAGTGAGGTAAGAGTGGGCATGAGGCGCTCTGATCTGAAGGACATTTTAGAAGTGGGGCCTACAGTAAAAATACATGAGGGGCAGTAGGGAGCAAAGGGATTCAGGGAAGAGAGAAATCAGGTATAAATAAAAAGTGTTTTGTCTCTTTGTTGTCTTTAATCTGTGCAATCTGAGGGAGTGGTGGATTTACTGAGGGATCACCAGGGAGGATGGGATTTGGAGTCAGGAGTCAGTAGTTTGTTTTGGGCCCTGCTGAGATGCCTGCTTGACTTGCAGGAAGATGTGTGTTCCCAGGAAAAGTAGCACCCTTGGAAGACCTTCCTAGCTTCCATTTACCGCCCGTGTCGTTCCTGACCCATCTGGGGGGAGGAAATGAATAATTCGGGTAAAAAAAAATTAAAACAAGCAATAGATTTGGTGTTAGAATTCTTATTTGCTTCTTCTAAGAATTTTAGAACTTGCACCCACTACTTAAAAGAAAACAAAGTGGCTTCCAGATATACACGCTAATTAGAAGCCCAAAGCTCTATTTTTACTGCTTTAAAAGAAAAAAAAAAATCATCACTGTATATTATAGTGACTTCTCTGGTGCAGACTGAAACAGTGGATAATGATGGGAATTTCAGATTATACATGGTTAGTAGTAATTCAAAGTCTTAGAAAATAATAGCAGCACGTACCTTACTGATTGGTTAACTCTTTAAAATATATGTGTTTTGTTTATATGAGCATTTTTTAATGGGACGAGTACTGTCTTAATTACATTATGATACTGAGTATCATCTTGGTAAAAGAAAAGAAACAGATTCAAAATAAAACTGTCTCTAAAGGGATTGAAGTCAAGGAAATGGTGATATTTAAATATTTTTTATTTGGGGGTATTGAGATTTACTGGCTGGTAACTACACAGGCTCTTTTTTTTTTAATTTTTTTTTTTTTATTAACGTTTATTTATTTTTGAGACAGAGAGAGACAAAGCATGAACAGGGGAGGGTCAGAGAGAGGGAGACACAGAATCTGAAACAGGCTCCCGGCTCTGAGCTGTCAGCACAGAGCCCGACGCGGGGCTCGAACTCACGGACCGCGAGATCATGACCTGGGCCGAAGTCGGCCACTTAACCGACTGAGCCACCCAGGCGCCCCCACAGGCTCTTTTTGACTGTGAATGTGGAGTGGATTGTACAGAATTACATCTTGCTTCGGGGAACTAATCTTCATTTTTTTAATAGTGGGGCTTCTCAGTTTGCACATCAGAATTCCCCCATACCTTTCTTCCCAAGTTCTCAGAAGTTGGGGTTTAGAAAAGTGACATTTCATTATTAGAGATTGCATCTTAAGGCAATCTCGTTAGTACAATGAGATGACTTTCAAAGAACAAAAGGAATCAATATGCCTAATTGTGTTTATCATTATTTTTTGTCTTTACCAGATGCTTTAGAACACAGAAGCCCTCTTTAATTTGTTGATGCTTAGATGCATGATGTAGATAATCTTCATTAACATACTGATCAGTGCTCTCATGACTCCAGAGTTTCTTCCTGATTGCTTGATAAGAATTCTACCTCTAATATGTTTGAGAAGACCTCCAAGTTATTTCTGTTTTTTAAAGGTATATAGAATTAATATTGGGGGTATCCCCCTTAGCAGTGGAAACGTTTTCAGTTTCATATTGCTAATATTAGAAAACCTCTCTGTCTTAAACATCATCACGTGATACCACCACTGATAACATGGTGCATATTTAAATAATTTTATCTCTGGATCCCGGTGTACACAAACTTCTGGTAGGGTTAAATGAGACTTAATAAGCTAATGAATTGGTAGTAGGGTGGGGAATGTTCATACTTTTCATAATAAGCTTCCTAATATTCAGTCGTAGGTATTAAAAGATACCGCATCCACTTTTGTGGCAAGCAGTCTCATAGAGTTGATGGAGTCAGAACATTGGAGTTCTGGGTCTGAGTCTGCTAGAAGCTGATTCATTGACTCTTACTACTTATTTCACCTTCCTGGAGATCGTATTCCCCAGTACTATTGATTATGGGATTAGAATGGATGATCTTTGTTGTCTCATTCATGTCAAACCATCTTTGCTGCTTTGTATGTGGAAATGGGAGAAAGTGGGCATGTCAAGCTTATACTAGAAGTTTGGGGATAAAAAAGGAGAGAGATACTAAATCTGTAACCTCAGGAAGTAGGGGCAGATCACTCATGGTAAAGACACTGACGTGAGTTTATCTTGAGATGTCAGCTTCTGACCACTAAAATTAAGTCTCAGTGTTGGCCTCCAGTTATCTTTGTTATCTTTTTCATAATATTTCTGCAGTGGTGTTGATGGGGAGGGAGGCTGATACTGGGGTCAGTGATGGGGTTAGTAGAGCTGATGGGACTTGTGTTATTTTTCCTTGCAAGCTAGGGGGCTTAAAACAACAGAAATCTACTCTGTCAAGTACTGGAGACTAGAAAGAAAAAGAAGTAATTCATCACTGTATATTGTAGTGGTTTCTCTAGTGGAGACTGAAATAGTGGATGACGATGGGAATCTTAGATTATAAATGCTAGTGATTCAAATGAAACCAAGGTCTCGGCAGGTCTATGCCACTTCCCTTTGAAGGCTCTAGAGAAGAATCCTTTTGTGCTTCCTCGAGCTACTGCCGGTGGCCAGCAATCCTTGGCATCCCTTCACTTAGAGATTTGTCACTTCATTCTCTGCTTCCTCTTTCACATGGCCTTCTCCCTTGTGTGTCTGTGTTTCCGTATTCAAATTTCCCCTCTTCTTATAAGGATACCAGTCATACTGGATTTAGAGCCCACCCTACGCCAGTATACCTCATCTTGATTGCATCTGCAAAGACCCTGTTTTCAAATAAGTCACATTCCTGGGGTCCAAGTAGACATAAATTTTGGGGGGGACATTATTCAGTTCAGTACATGGGTGTTGGTGATGGTGGTGGCAGTTGGGATGGGATGGTCATGATGGTCATTGTGTGATGTGGTGAGGTTTGGATAGTGGTGATGATGTCGGGGTAGTGCTAAGGCAAGATGAGTACCTAAAAGTCAGGCATGAGAGCTTTTTTAGGTTGCTTCACTGAAGGTAAATATCCCCTAGTACTTTCCCAGGGCCAGAGCGAACTCAAGAAGATCTGGTTCCTTATAGACTCTCAGAAGCCTTTTTTTTTCCTGCCTGGAGATGAGGCATTTTACAGAAAACTGACATAGAGAAGGGTTGGTGTAGCTGTTCAGATATGCTTGGCACAGTTGTGTTCAGTTACGAGTACTTAAGTAATGTTTGTGAGTACTGTACCAGAAATTGTGTGTATGTGGGGGGAATTTAGAAAGATGAATAGACTTCACACAAAATAAATAAGATAATTAAAAGCAGTCATGACCACGCCTTAAAGGAATACCCTGTGAGTGTCACGATTCACTTGATTGCATCTTGGGATGGACCGTCCATTGCCTTAGCTTACTCCTGCACAGCCTCACAAGGCAGAATTCTCCTGCATCCCGAGATCAAGACTCTGGCTCCACCCTGCTCAGAGATTGGAGGGTGTTTTACCTGCTCTGTTTGAGCCGTTCAGCCTGGGCTTCCACCTCACAGGATATGCACTCAGTTGTAGCAAAAACGCTTATTGCACATTGATCCAAATTTGGCTGCAAACCTGTGAACAGTTCTTGGCACACGAGTTACTATGGAGTAACAAAGAATGGCCTATTGGCAATGCCTTAAAGGCTTTTTGAGAAGTGAAGGGAGGGAGAAGTTAGTTGTATCCACATGACACCAATGCAGATGCTTCTCTCTCTAGGAATAAAGGCAGAGTTTTTGTCAACACAGCAATTTCAGTTTCTTAGAGAGCAATAATGTTTAAATATAAGGCACACAACTTCTAAGCAGATTAGGAGAAAGATAATAAAACCTTTAAAGAAAATATACATGATGCTTTTGTATTCCACGTTTGAGATCATCTTCTCTTTCTTTTAGTTTTTTTTTTTTTTTTAATTCACATATAATTGATGTGTTATATTAGTTTCAGGTGTACAACAGAATGACTCAATATATTTTTTTAATTAAAAAAATTGTTTTATTTTTGAGAGAGAGGGAGAACATGAGCAGGGGAGGGATAGAGAGAGAGAGGGAATCCCAAGTAGGCTCCGCACTGTGGGTGCCAGGCCTAACATGGGGCTCTCGAACCATGAGATCATGACCTGAGTGGAAACCGAGGGTCAGATGCTTAACCAACTGAACCACCCAGGTGCCCCCATAATGACTCAATATTTGTATGTATTATGATAACCGCAGTAAGTCTAATTAACATCCATTACCACATACAGTGTTTTTCTTCTTTTGATGAGAACTTTTAAGATCTACTGTCTTAGCAACTTTCACATACACGATGTAGTATTGTTAACTTCTTGTCTCCATACTCTACATTGCATCCTAGGACTTACTTATTGCATAACTGGAAGTTCATATCTTTTGATTACCTTCACCCATTTCACCCACCTCCAACCCCCCCCCCCCACTTCTGGCAATTATCAATCTGATCTCTGTGTTTGTGATATATATATATATATATATATATAGTGATCACATGGTATTTATTTTTTACTGTCTGACTTACTTCACTTAACATAATGCTCTGTAACTCCATCCATGTTGTTGCAAATGGCAGGATTTCCTTTTTTCTTAATGGCTGAATAATACTGCATTGCATATATCACATCTTCCTTATCCATTCATTTATCAGTGGACCCTTAGGTTGCTTCCTTGTCTTGGACATTGTAAATAATGCTACAATGAACATGGGGTGCAGATATCTTTTTCAGTTAGTATTGCCATGTCTTTTATTTCTTATAAGAAATTTTATATATTCTGTCTTTGCATTGTTGGGTGTCTCCACAATTGTGTCTATTCTTCCCTTTGCTCTAACATTTATCTTGTGGGGTGCCTGGGTGCTCTGTTGGTTGAACATCTGACTCTTGATTTCAACTCAGGTTGATCCAAAGGTCACGGGATCAAGCCCCACATGGGGCTTCATGCTAAGTGTGGAGTCTGCTTAAGATTCTCTCTTCTCTCTCTCTCTCTCTCTCTCTCTCTCTCTCTAAAGTAAAATAAAATAAAATTTATATTGTAAGAGTGATGTTTGCAATGTTGTGCACTAAAAAGCCCCTTTTCTAAATAGTTTTACACTATAGCTAAACTGTGATTCATAAGAGGCATGTTTCTGCCCCCTTTTCCTTTTTAATCTTCATTTAATTTTGAGAGAGAGAGACAGTGTGTGAGCAGGGGGGGAGCAGAGAGAGAGGGAGACACAGAATCTGAAGCAGGCTCCAGGCTCTGAGCCATCAGCACAGAGCCCGATGTAGGGCTCAAACCCACGAACTGTGAGATCATGACCTGAGCCGAAGTTGGACACTCAACCGACTGAGCCACCCAGGCGCCCCCCTGCTTTTCTTAATTAACATTTTTAGTGTCAAAACTCACTCTAGGATTCCAGAGGAAGGACACCTGATGGTTGTGGCAGGTGATGACCTGTGAGTCACCCATTATTTTCCACACCATGATCGGCTCCTCTTGCTATTGTTCACCCACCAAACATCAAGTGCAATGCCCTTTTTCTGTTTCCTGCTCTAGTTTGCAGCAAAGTACAAAGAAAAAAACCATACCCCAAATGAGAAGGTGTTTGGAAAAGGATGCAAAACCCCAAGTCTCTTCAACACTGGTGACATGAAGCTAATCATGTTCAAAGAAGAAGAATTTCAGAAAACTGGTGAACACTAATTTATAGCCTCAATTATACAACATACATTAAATGCGACCTATGGAAAACCACAAAATATTCCACTTTGCGCATTTTTAAGGTCAGTGATAAAAAGCCTTAGACCACAATTCAAATCTCCATCATTGTCTGTTTATCTGAGGAACATTCTTCATCCTGCCCTGGGTGGCCCTGGGCTGCATTGCTCTGTTGGCATAAATGCCACAATGCTCAATTCTCAGGGGAAATGAGAGCTGGTGAACACATTTGTTGATAAACTCCTTAAAAGGAGTTACATTTTTTCCCTAAAATTTCTCCTTTATTTATTTTTTATTTTTTTAAGTTTATTTATTTATTTTGAAAGAAAGGGAGAGTGTGAACATGAGCAGGTGAGGGGCAGAGAGAGAGAGGGAGGGAGGGAGGGAGAGAGAGAGAGAGAGAGAGAGAGAGAGAGAGAAATCCCAAGCAGGCTCTTGAATCATGTGCAGAGCCAGACTTGGGGCTCAAACTCACAAACCATGAGATCATGAGCTGAGCCAAAATCCAGAGTCTGTTGCTTAACCGACTAAGCCACCCAGGTGCCCCTAAAATTTCTCCTTTAAGTAAAGACAAGTTACTCAATGGAATTTTATCCTTAGAATAAATGAAAATTTGTGTCAGCACATATTTTTAAAAGTACTCTTTATTTGGTTGCCAGTGTTATGATAGTCATTTCTTTCCCATCGGTTGGATTTACGCTAAATGCATCTTTTGTGAGCCTTACTGTCACACATGTATCAGCAAAGCTGCAGAGGTATTTTGACATTTGACCAAATAATTGCAAATTGTCCCTGTTATCTAACTGGAGAATTCATTTGTTTGTCAGCTAATAACAGATTTCAAAAATGGGATTTTCAGGTAAGGCACTAACACAGATTGAAAGCCTGCTGCTGTGCAAAGGCCCAGGAGCTCACTTCACCATGATCTTTTCCTGTCCCTTCCTCCATTCTTCAGGAATCATAGGCTCCCTGATGCTTCTTCTTTACTCAGCTATCACCTGAGGGAGGTTTTTACAAACTGCAGCAGGAATGCCCTTCTCTGCTGAGTAACTCAGTACAGTTTGTGACTTGGGGGTTAGAGGAGGTTGGCCATGGCATGTTCTTCTTTGCGCCTCCTTGGTGAGGGTGTTGGTTTGTGTGTGACTTTATGCTCTGGCAGAAACTTTAAAAAATATTTTCTTTTTTTTACATTTATTTATTTTTGAGAGAGAGAGAGAGAGAGAGAGAGAGAGAGACAGAGCATGAGTTGGGGAGGGGCAGAGAGAGAGGGAGACACAGAATTGGAAATAGGCTCCAAGCTCCGAGCTGTCAGCACAGAGCCCAATGCAGGGCTCGAACTCATAAACTGCAAGATCATGACCTGAGCTGAAGTCGGACGCTTAACCGACTGAGCCACCCAGGTGCCCTGGCAGAGACTTTTTTTTTTAATGAGAATTTCAAGTAGGACATTTCTTCTTCAATTGCTAAATGTTACTTCCATTACCGTTAAACCATTCCTTCTACTTCTAACCTTCCCTGAAAAAGATTTGCCATAAAGGACAAAGGCAACACAATGAATTCCTAAAGTACTTGCCATGACATTGAATACCTAATATGAGAGACAACCTAAGCAAGAGTAGCATCAATTTAAGTAAAAAAAATGTCTTCTGGCAAAAAAAAAAAGTTACTGTATACTTTAGAGTTGCCATTATTCTTTTGAAATGTGCTATGAGAGTAATACATGTTAATTACCAAAGATTATAAAGTGTAGACAAGCAAAAACATAATCTCCAAAATCTGATTCACCAGAAAAAAATATTATTGTTTAAATATTGAGATAGAATGCTTTCCAGATACTTTTCTCTTACTTCCTCATTTTTTTTCTTTTTTTTTTTTCTTTTTTTTGTATTTTATCCTAGGCTTTGGATAGGGTGCATGTATATGTGAGTATACTTGGGTGCATACTAGTGTGTTTTTACATATAGAGTATTATTTTGTACTGATCGCTACAAAACCTACTTCATTCATGTTTTAAAGGGGGCAGGAGAGGCAGGGCGCTGTCAGAGAGAGTATGCTACAATGGATGACCAGTGAAATCTTTTTTGAGCAATGACGTTCTAGTGAGATATTAGGGTTGAGATCTGTAGTCATGCTATGCATGTGTAGAACAGCATTAGAGGTAAAGATAGTAACAGGTGAGAAAGTCTTCCTGTGGGGAGAGACCTTAGCTTACGCTTGCATCTGAAAGAACCATGCTACAGAAGCCCAGAGGAAACTGGGATGACAAGGTATAAACATTGTCAGGGTGCAGATTGTCCAGGCACCTTCTAGGTCAGCCTTGTTTTATTAGCCTGATATATTGTGACAATCTTTTCATGGTCAATATTCTCAAGGCAGTAGAATGTGGTAGTAAAAGCCATGGGCACTGAAGTCAGATAAATCTGTTGTGTAAACTTAGTCAAGCTAATTAATGTCTCCAAGTCTTGATTTAATCTTTAAAATGGTGGTTCCTTTGGGCACTACCTGATGGGGTCATTGGGAAGGAAAGTCAGATAATATGTAGAAAGCAGTGAAGAACCTGCCAATACCTTTTTGGTATTACTTCAAGTAACAAAGTGGTGAAACCTGCAGTGGTCTTCCTCACCACCTTTGAAGTAATGCACCGTGGTGGCCCATTGCCTGGTGTCCTCAGGCAGAGCCAAGTGCTTTACTGGCTTTTAAGATAGGAAGGTCAGCACCATGGCTTTTCCTACTCTCTCTCACCTACCTTTTGAAGTAGAATCCCTATGGAATGTATGATAAGCCATCACAGCCACTGTGAACCTCAGCCTTTTCTTTTCCAGAAGGAAGACCATACTTTTATTCCAGTGAAGATCCTGTGCATAGAGAGAAATCAAAACCTGCTTTATAACATGTTTACAATGTGCTGTGACTTTTCTTTTCTCTTTCCTCTCTTCTCTTTTCTACGTATTTACTTACTTATTTTATAGAGTGTGCGCATGTGCGAGTGGGTGAGAGGGGCAGAGGGAGAGAGCAAATCTTCAGCAAGCTCCATGCTCAGCGCAGAGCCCCACACGAGGCTCAATCCCATGACCCTGGGATTATGGCCTGAGCTGACATTGAGAGTCGGATGCTCAACCCACTGAGCCACCCAGGTGCCCCCATATACTGTGATCTTTAAAAGGAGGTTGAACATCTGTAAGATTATATGATTCCATGAAAAGCACTACATACATCCCGAGCAGCTCTTGTGCATGTACCCAGGTTACAGCTATGTATGCTGTCAAAGGTGGCATCTGTAATGACTGTTCCCTTCTGAGGTGCCACGTTAACTGCGAAACATACCAAAGATCACCTCTGTGTGTGCGTCAGTATTTATTGAATATTAATGGTGATTTTCTCAGGCTTGTAAAATCCAGGTATTTTAAATGTTCTTACTTACATTTCTATAATGAACACGTACTACCTTTGTATTGAGACAAAATAAAATTAAAAAGCACTTCGGAAGCAGTATCTTTCATTTTCTTTCACACAACTCTTCATGCAACTTCAAATTCATATCCAGCATTTGTAACTGCAAGGAGCATGCTCCCATGCTCTTTTAGATTTTTTAAAATAAAATCCACGAGGTCCTTCAAATACCGATATCTTAGCATGGATGTGGGGTTTTAGTAAGGTACGTGATGGGGTCATTTCAAAATACACAGTTTGCTCTCAAGAGACTCAGATTTTGATTTTTGCTTTCGTCATTTTACTAGCTATAAACTCTTGGGTTTTATCATTTGTAACATTGGGGAAACAGTGCTTCCCTTATGTAATTTATAGATTATCTGATGATTCAAATTAGATATGAAAGTACTTTTTAAGCCATCAACACAAACACCAGCTGCTATTTTTTGTTATGACTCATTATCATAGTATCCTGTAAAGGCCCCAGGCTTACTTTTTTATCTAAGATCACTTGGGCAAATATTTTACACTGGGATAATTTATAATTTATTACAACAGTTTCCTCTTCATTAATGGACTATTCTCTTTGGAAATTAGATATTAAAATTTACGATTTCTGTGGCAACGCTGGGATGTGAACTGCCCTACTCCTCCATAAAGAGGTTTTTTTTTTTCATATTTTAAGCATTAATCAATCCTGGAGACCTTTGCTTTGCCATCGTCAGACGAGCAAGTGCTCGTTTTAGGTTAGGCTGTGCCTGATACTCAGTGCTGAATATGGAAGCATTTTCTCTGCTCATGGTTGGTCAGCTGGCTTGGAAAGGCTGGATTCTCTGACATGACAAAAATACAGAAAAATACAAGTTCTTCTTAGGTGACCAGAAAGGAAATGTGATGGGTGGTGAGTACTTAGGAATTTGCTTTTTAGAATTTTCTTTAAATCAGTAATCCAGACAGCTTCTAGATGCTTGTTAATTTCATCTTTTCCCAAAACACACAACATCAAATAATATTTGAAAATATCTTTGGGGGGCGCCTGGGTGGCTCAGTCAGTTAAGCATCTGACTTTGGCTCAGGTCATGATCTCACGGTTTGTGACTTCGAGCCCTGCGTCAGGCTCTGTGCTGACAGCTCAGAGCCTGGAGCCTACTTTGGGTTCTGTGTCTCCCTCTCTCTCTGCCCCTCCCCTGCTCATGCTCTGTCTTTCTCTGTCTCAAAAATAAATCATTAAAAAGATAAAAAAAAATATCTTTGATGCTCAGCTATGGAGATCTGACTCAGTGAGTATTGGGTACCTACTAGACACTGTTAAATATGGAGTGTTGGTTTGTCACACCAGTAAATGAGTCAGGAGGGACTATTCGGTTAGATACCTTCTGGGACACACTCCATGGTGGTGATACCTGGAATTTATCTAGTATCTCTGGAGATTTCCTTGAGAATCTCACCTTCCAGATGAGAACATATTTATTCCTTCCACCTGCTGCGGGGATTGGAAAGAAGTGTGAAACTGCTTTTTACTCTACATTTGGAATGTCAGAGGAGCTTTGAGATTTCAGAGAATGCTTATTCCTTAGCTCTCAGGACAGACCCTTGTGTCTCCATCAAGATAAGAGAGTCCCTGTATTTCAGTGCTGCCCTCTAGAAATGTAACGTGAGCCATATATGTGATTTAATATTTTCTTTTTTTTTAAGTTTGTTTATTTATTTATTTATTTATTTATTTATTTATTTAGAGAGGCAGAGAGAGAATCCAAATAAGGCTTTGCAATGTCAGCACAGAGCCTGACTCAGGTTTTCATCCCACAAACGTTGAGACCGTGACCTCAGATCAAGAGGCGGACCCTTAACCAACTGAGTCACCAAGGTGCCCCTTAACATTTTCTAGTTGCCATATAGAAAAGTAAAAAGAAGCAGATGAAATTAATTTTAATAATATATCTATTTAACTCAATATATCTAAAATATTATTTCAGTATGTAATTAATAAAAAATATTAATGGAGTATTTTACTTTTTGTGTGTGTGTATCAAATATTCAAAATCTAGTATGTAATTAAATTTATAGTAAATCTCCATCTGGATTAGTCTCATTTCAAGTGCTTACTAGCCACAGGTGGCTAGTGGCTACCATATTGGACACCTAGGCAGATCTAGTTTATTTCTTACTAACCTGACCCATAGTAGAAAATGCCATTTCCGTGTAAACAACTTTTTCCTCTCAAGGGCATCTAATATTGCACTGTTTACTATGTTTTGGTTAAGTGACCGTGTAAAGAATTTTAATCAATGACTCAGATTCTAAGAAGATAATAGTAAGTAACATAAATAAAATGAAGTTTCTGAGTATCTGTTAATTGCCTTATACGGGATCAGTTGGATATTAGTTTTCAGAATTTTAGAGGTATTTGGGACCATCAGAGTCAAAATTATACAGCATATAAGCCACTGGCTTTGGGGGCTCTGGGTGGCATCACATAGTGTTAGTCGTTTTTCAAAAGTGGGTGAAATCCAGATAGAATGATGAACCACAGGAAGGCATGGGAAGGCCATTGAAGAGCTGTAGTTACTATTTTGATGTCAGACATAGAAAACACAGTGTTGATGAGGATGGTTGTGAGCACAGATTCTAGTACAAGGACAGACATTGCCAATTACAGACATCAGTTTGTGTTTGAGGTGTACCTTACTTGAGCATCTCCTGAGTTAGGAATGAAGACTGGTGAACAAATGTAGATGAATACATAGCACTGCCTTTTTCCCAAGTTCTTACTTAGGTTAGTCAACATTCTGAGGGTTTTATATCCTTTTTAAAACCTAATTTTCACAATAAGTGTCATCAGGAAGGCCCTATTATTATCTCCATTTCATGGAGGAGGAACTGGAAGCCCAGTGATGTTTTGAAATGGGCCGTGATCACCCAACCCTTACATATCTAGTTTATGTTGTTCCCCAAATTAGTCAATACCATGGCTCAAAATATAAATAACTACTCACAGATTACAAACACATATCTGGATTAATGGAGAAGCTTGATTGCATGTTGTCTGATTTTAGCCAGGTTAGATTGAAATTAAATTATTAAGTGCACTTAAAGCATTTAACTTACTGAAGAACCAATTCAGATGCCACTTTCTGTAGAGAGCCCTACTTCAAGCCCCTCATTTGGAATTCATTTCTCCTTCCTCTGATCTCCCCAAACAATTTACACATCTCAGGGTGCATAATAACCTTGTGCATTGATTGTAGTTATAGATGAACATGTTTTATCTGCCTTTCCTCTCCAGTCACTGTAAGTGCCTTCTGCAAAGTAGTTGCCCAAAGTATATATGTCAGATGGATGAGCTAAATGGCCAGATGGACAGATATGTGAATGAATGAGTTAATTAATAAAGAATAAAAACATTCTTGTTCCCTTCAAACTAAGAGAACTGTTTTGTACAAATTACCTTTAGAGTGGATTTGGATAAAATCCTCTGATTGTGATGATAATATGTAATGTGACTATTGCAAGGGGGGCTGTTATTTTTAGAACTCAAATAGTGCTGTACTTGAAATATTGAAGATTCATATTATGTATTCACTGGTTTATTATCTACACATATAAGCTGTTGTCTTTGATTTCCCAGAGCTAGCTTCACACATTTTAGAAAACATCTTTTCTGCTGACACCCTTGCCCCATTCCAAGCTGTACCCATACAGGGAGAGGACTATGAGCTTTGAACACTGCAGAAATCATGAGCTTTCAGTAGGAAAATCTGTTTTCATAAGTGGTAGTTTGCAGGGGATGTGGACACTGTTTACTCTTTTTTTAAGTGTTTACTTTTAAGAGAGAGAGAGAGCACATGCACACGTGTGTGCAAGTGGGGGAGGGGCAGAGTGAGAGGGAGACTGAGGATCCGAAGCTGGCTCTGCGCTGACAGCAGAGAGCCTAATGTGGGTCTTGAACTCATGAACCATGAGATCATGACCTGAGCCAAAGCTGGATGTCCATTATCTTGGTCATCTAAATGCATATGCCATACTCAGGAAACAGAATAGGGGCTGTGGCCTGAGTGGGAAAAGAAATTATTCTGTCCTACTCATATGTACTTTGGATACCATTTGGAATGTTTAGGAAGTAGCTGTGTAAAAGTAGGGTTACCCCCTACTGCCGCAAAAGTGGGTTCTTTCCTCCCTCCCTCTCTCCCTTCCTTCCTTTCTCCTGTGCTGTTTATCTATGTTTATATTCCTCATCTAATTCCAGAAGGGATTTAAACTGGTCCATACATGTGTTGTATTTGGAATGTTTCTTGTAGGTCAAGGGCTAGAGTTCCCTAGTGAATTGATTTAAAGAGCTGCAGTCCTTTGGCTCAGATGTGAATTCCACTAAGGTATTGTTCTTTTGGGTTTTTCCTCCAGTGTATGGGCAGAGTAACACAAATCCAGTATATAGGCAGAGTAACACAAATGTAATTAAACTTGTGACAGCATTTTGGGTTTCTCAGATCAGGCACTTAATCATCTACTTTTCAATTACATACAAAAGAAATGCAAGACCATTTTTTTCTGTTACCCTGTTTTCTAGATTTTCTATTTATAAATGGTATTTCACAGGCTCTGTTTAAACATTTAGTGATGAAGCATAAAGGTAAACCGTTTCGTTGAATGTATTACTTGGAACTGTGGTATGTATCTCTTTCATTCCCCAGCGATTTTAAATTCAGTCAAAGGAAGGTGCTTAATGCAAACAAGGACTTGCTAATAGAGAGTTGTATTAATTTATCTTACTAATGAAGTACTATTAATATTTTCCATAATGTCGTAACTGCCGCACATGGCTTCCTTGACTTTGTTCATACCTCTGTATTGCTCATACACGCATCTAACTGAGCAAGAACAGTGAATGGAATTGTCGTATTTTTTCTGTCAAGCAAGATTTGGAATGCATCTGGTACTTAACAACCCGTTGCTTTTTGATTTATTTTGCCCTGTTAACTATTATTATATCATAACTAAAAAATGCTGCTTTGGTTCAATTATATTGCATAGGCTTACTGGTCCCATAGTGTTTTGGGGGAGTAAATGCAAGAAATAATTCATTTAGTAGCTACCTGTTGAATTCCTGCTAGGATCAGCTGAGTTTGCATAGAAAGGGCTTGGGCTAGAATTTCAGATGTAAGGGAACCTATGGAGTGGCCTACAGGGCCGAGAAAGGTTTTGAGTCAGCAGAGGATGTAAGAATGTGTGTGAGGTGGACATTTGCCTTGCAACCAGGCATTGTCATGGGTCTGTCTCTTTAAACGTCTTTAAGTTTACCTGATCTGTGAAGGCAGAATGGTAATACTTAATTTGAAGGCACATCAGGATTGGCTATAACATGTGTGGTTTACTGCACATATTAAGAATTCATACATTCATAAATAACGTTGGCTGGGGTGTTATTTTCATTATCATCAAATATGCATTGCTTCAAATAACATATAATGTAGTTGGGGAGGATAAGATCATGTGTGAGTGTGTGTGTGTGTGTGTGTGTGTGTACCTGTCAGAGATGAGGTGCAGTTCTTATGAAGTAACAATTTCAGTGCCAGCATGGATTTGGCAAATGCCCAACACCATCCAGAAATTGATGGAAGTTGAAGTTGGATTTTGGGAAGCGCTTGGGAAGCCAGAACCAAGGCATCTGAAAGACTTAGGAGCTAGAGAAAGAAATGAGACTCACGTGAGTACCTAGAGGCACCACCACAGAATTCAGTCTATGGGGCAGAGTTTGAAGACAGTAGAAACCCAGGGTAGTGATAGCAGTCAGGACGCTGTGCATTGAGCTGTGATCTTCTCCTACAGGGCCACCTTTGAAAGGTTCCTTCTTGATTTGTTTCTCTTTGACCACTGCTGCTGGCCACACCAAACAAAGACATTAATGCATGAAAAATTAAATAATAATAAAAATAATGTCATAGGACATGCCTCAAGATGGAATAACTGTCAAGTGCCAGATAATGGCGGAAGTTAATTATGCAGTGGTTCAAAGCACATAGATGTCTTATGGCCTGAGGTACACACAGAGGATACCACTATGAGAAAGGAGGCTTTGACTTGGCTTCTGAGGAATTGTACATAGAGTATCCTGGGAAAAAGAAGGGTTGTAAAAGAGATGAGATCCTGCGTGGCCAGACTGGAAGTTTTAAAGTCACCTCTCCTCAACCCTGGCACCCTGCGGCCAAAAAAGAGGATAGAAGACAGACTCACTCCTGCTACTTGAATTTCTGAAGGATTGCTGGCATCGATTCCCAAAGCTTTGCTGTCCCGTCACCCCTTATTTTACCCTTCCCTGCTAACCAGTGTCCCTCCTCCAGTCTTCCTCCTCCCAGCCACTGCTCATTTAGCCCCTCAGGCTCAGTAAACCTCATTCTCCAGTTTTTGAGAATAAATATTTTTTGACCGTGATTTGTTGTGAACTTTTCATTTTCAAATTTTTTTCCTCCAAATAGCACAAGCACGTCCAACCCAGAAGATTTTGAAATTGGTTTAAACAAAATGAAATTCAAAGAATCTGTAATTATGCCAACTTAAAAAATGCTAACTACAATGATTATTTTTACATATACTTCCAAATTTATAATATTATGAGTAATATTACTACATCAGTAAGTAGACATTCATCCTGTTTCATAAAATGTGAGATCATTTATTTCTAATGTTTTACCCAGTGTTTTGTGAACATCTTTTCTTCTCACACATGTAGTTCAATAACACCCTTTTTTTCTTTCTTCTTTTTTAAAGATTATATTTTATTTTTTAAGTAAACTCTGCACCTGATGTGGGGCACAGACACAACCCTGAGGTCAAGAGTTGCACGCTCCACTGACTGAGCCAGCCAGGTGCCCCAGTAACACCCTTCTTTTCAAGGAAAGCTTTGCAAACAGATTATTTCCTGGGCAAATGGTATGCACATTTTAATGCCTTCAATATGTTTTGCCAAATTGCCTTGAGAATATTTATATCAATTTATGTCAAATGGGAATACAGCCATACGTTGTTTCATTAGGCTTTGCAGATACTGCATTTTTTACAAATTGAAGATAAAAGACTTTGGTGGAGGAAATAATTGCAGATATGGTGGGAGTAGCAAGAAAGCTAGAAGTGGAGCCTGAAGATGTGTCTGAATTGCTGGGATCTCATGGCAGAACCTTAACAGATGAGGAATTGCTTCTTATGGATGAACAACGAGAGTCGTTTCTTGAGATGGAATCTTCTCCCAGTGAAGATGCTTTGAAGATTGTTGGAATGACAACAAAGGGTTTAGAATATTACACAAATAATATTAATAAAGCAGCGGCCCCAATTTTGAAAGAATTGAGATAAGTGGCTCCAACTTTGAAAGTTCTGTTGTGGGTAAGATGCTATCACACAGCATCACATGCTACAGAGAAATCCTTTGTGAAATGAAGAGTCAATTCATATGCAGACTTCGATGTTGGCTTACTTTGAGAAATTGCCACAGCCACCCCAGCCTTCAGCAACCACCGCCCTGATCAGTCAGCAGCCATCGGCATGGAAGCAAGACCCTCACCACCAAAATGAATAGGACTCCCTGAAATCAGCTCAGATGATAGTTAGCCTTTTATTTTTTAATCTTTTTTTTTTTTTTAATGTTTATTTATTTTTGAGACAGAGAGGCAGAGCACGAGTGGGGGAGGGACACAGAGAGAGGGAGACACAGAAACCAAAGCAGGCTCCAGGCTCCGAGCTGTCAGCACAGAGCCCGACGGGTGCTCCGGGAGCTCGAACCCATGAACCGCGAGATCATGACCTGAGCTGAAGTCGGACATCCATCCGACTGAGCCACCCAGGCGCCCCGATAGTTAGCCTTTTTAAGCAATATAGTATTTTAAAATTAAGGTGTTTTTTTTTTTTTTTTTTTTTTTTTTTTTTTTTGCATCATGCTGCTGTGCACTTAATACTACAGTGTAGCGAATACATAACCTTTATATGCACTGGGAAACCAAAAACTTCATTTGGCTTGCTTTGTTGCAATATTGGCTTTATTGTGGTGAACTGTAACCAGAACCCTCTGTATCTCTGAGGTATGCTTGTATTTGGGAGTGTTCCTTCTTGGACCCCTTGACTGAGACTTGTCATTACAAGTAGAGTAAAATAAAATAAAATAAAAGCCTTGCTACTTTGATGGGAGGAAAATGGAATTTCATTTTATTATGCTATTTTCCACTAACTTAATTACTAATGAGCTTTAGTTTTTTCTTTTATCTTTTCTATTTATTTATGTTTTCTTAATTGTGATTTGTTTACTCATAATGTTTGCTCATATTGTTTTGAAAATATTTCCACTTTCTTAACTGATTTGGTATGTACTCATATTAAGATATTAAGGCATATATGTAAATATGTAATCTTAATATACATTAAGAATAGTGACTCAATCTCTGCCACAAATGCTAAATATTTTTGGTTCAGAGAACCTTTCTTTTAATATTTGGATTTTTTTCCCCATGTCAAATGGTTTATGACTTCCTAATGAAGAACTTCACCATTCCCTAATTATTCAAATACATATTTGTATTTTTGCCTACTATGTTTATGATTGCTTTTCATATTTATGTTTTAATCTTAAGTTATTTTTAAGTCTTATTGTTAAATGTTTATTTATTTTGAGAGAGAGACAGTGTGAGTGGAGGAGGGACAGAGACAGAGAGACAGAATCTGAAGCAGGCTCCAGGTTCTGAACTGTCAGCACAGAGCCTGATGCAGGGCTCGAACCCATGAACTATGAGATCATGACCTGAGCTGAAGTTGGATGCTTAACTGACTGAGCCACTCAGGCACCCCTAATCTTAAATTATTTTTTTTAATTTTTAATTTTAATTTTTAAAAATTTACATCCAGATTAGTTAGCATATAGTGAAACAATGATTTCAGGAGTAGATTCCTTAATGCCCCTTACCCATTTAGCCTATCCCCCCCCCCCCACACACACAATCCCTCCAGTAACCCTCAGTTTGTTCTCCATATTTATGAGTCTCTTCTGTTTTGTCCCCGTCCCTGTTTTTATATTATTTTTGCTTCCCTTATGTTCATCTGTTTTTTCTCTTAAAGTCCTCATATGAGTGAAGTCATATGATTTTTGTCTTTCTCTGACTAATTTCACTTAGCATAATACCCTCCAGTTCCATCCACGTAGTTGCAAATGGCAAGATTTCATTCTTTTTGGTTGCTGAGTAATACTCCATTGTATATATATATATACCATATCTTCTTTATCCATTCATCCATCGATGGACATTTGGTCTCTTTCCATACTTTGACTATTGTTGATAGTGCTGCTATAAACACGGGGGTGCATGTGTCCCTTCGAAACAGCACACCTGTATCCCTTGGATAAATGCCTAGCAGTGCAATTGCTGGGTCCTAGGGTAGTTCTAGTTTTAGTTTTTTGGGGAACCTCCATACTGTTTTCCAGAGTGGCTGCACCAGCTTGCATTCCCATTAAATTACTTTTACTGAGAGTAAGAGATCTAGTGTACATAGACACCTATATTATTGTTGTGTGTTTTTCATTGTTAGTGGCATTCATTGTGAAATCAAGATGAATTTTCCATGTTGACTAGTGTTCACATCATTAAAAGATATTTTTTAGATAATTAAAAATAGTCTGGCTATTTTTCTTTTCCATATGAAACTTAGACTTATTTGTTAAAACTTTAATGTGAATTCTAGTGGAATGTTAGAGGTGGTGTCTATGTAAATTTGAGAAATGAAGCTTTTGGAATATGATTTCTTAACCTTTGTTACTCTGTATATTCATATATGCTTTTCTGTCCTTTAGTGAAAATGTTGTGCTTTTTCTTTCATATATTAACCCCTATGGAATATATTCTTAAGTGTTTGCATTTTGTCCTTGTCTCATTTTGGGATTTGAATGGAATAACACAAGCATTAAGCTATCTAGAGTATGTTAAGGAAAAATGCTTACTTACTATTGCTATTTTACTAGACGTTTTTAATTAGGAATAAATGTTGAAATATTTATTTGAGAGAGGGAGAGATTGAGCATGAGTGGGGAGGGGAGGGGAGGAGGGGGGAAGGGATGGAGAGAGAGAGAGAGAGAGAGAGGGAATGAATATCCCAAGTAGGCTCCACACTGAGTGTGGAGCCTGATACGGGACTCAATCCCAGAACACTGGGATCATGACTTGAGCCGAAATCAGGAGTTGGATGTTCAACTGACTGAGCCACCCAGGTGCCCCAATGTTGAAATATTTTCAAGGCTTTTTGTCATCTGGGCTTTCTTTTTTTCTTTTTTGACTTAGTGCTATTAGGGAATAAATTTAGAATGCCTTATATCGGCACTTGAAATTTTTGAATAAATTTTCCTGTTAAAATGCTTAGTAATATTAGTATACATGATTCTTATTGATTTAATACTATTTAGGATTTTGTATTTATATTTATATGAAAAATTCGTCTGTAGTCTTCTATTTTTTCTGTCTTTTGTGGGTTCAGGCTTTGGCATTCATTTGGTATTGGATTCTAGACCTATTTACAAACTATCCTTTTCGATGCTCTAGAAGGTAAGAAGTTTGAAAGAATTCACCCATGAACTAGTTTTGAAATGGAAGTCCTTAGAAAATTTTTTAAATGTCCAGGTTATTTACTGATAAATTATGTTTGGGTTGTGCTTAAGAATAACCCCAGGGCCAGTATAGAGGGAGAGTCCATGGGAGTTGTTTCATTATACCTTTTTTTCACTTTTATACATATTTGAAATATTCCATAATAAAAAGTATCTACAAATTAAATAGCCTGGAAAATGTTTTCAGTGGTTACTGGCTTATTCAGGTTTTCTGATGCCCCTAGTTGTTTTGGTAACTCACATTTTATTAGAAAATAGCATGAGAGTTTTAATATTCTTTTAAAAAAAATTTTTAATGTTTATACATTTTTGAGAGAGAGAACATAAGCAGGTGAGGGGCAGAGACGGAGACACAGAAGCCGAAGCAGGCTCCAGGCTCTGAGCTGTCAGCGCAGAGCCCTACACGGGGCTTGAACCCAGAAACCGTGAGATCATGACCCGAGCCGAAGTCTGACGCTTAACTGACTGAGCCACCCAGGCGCCCTGAGATTTTAATATTTTTAAATGTGTGGTTTTATCAAGTGTCCCACGTCAAACTTCTGTTTTATCTCACTTAATTAGATTATAAGCTGGACTCTTGAGAAGCATCTCTCTACATCATACCTCTGATCGTATCACCCATCTGTGCTTCCTCCATCAAATCGAGACTTTCTTATGGGGCAGGCCACAAGGCCTTCACACACTGACCCTAGCCTGCCTCTCAAACCGCGGCTCCTGCCTGATTTCCCATGCTGCCAAGAGACACTTGGAACATTTCGTCTCCCCTGCCTGGGGTGTTTTCAGCCTAAAACACCCTACTTATTTTCCAAGACCTGCCCCCCCCACCCCCGCCACCATGGAATGTTATTTCTTTTAAGCCTTCCACAAACTTTCCTTGTCTCCATGTCCTCTCCCTTCCCTGTGCCACATATGCCTTTGCTAAGGCCACAGTGTAGCCTTTATGATACTGTATTAGGTTTGCATATTTGAAAACACATATCGTTTTTTCCTCTACCTACTATGCTAGCAGAGGCTCTGGCACCCGGGCACGGGGAGAATGCATGTGGGAGGGGTGTGCTGTGGAACATCTGAGCGTGTGCCTTAGGCTGGGCAGGTGCAAGCTATATCCCCAGCCCTGAGCAGAAGTAGGTGCTCATCATGTGTTTGTGGGGTGAATGCTGGGGGGATGGAATGGTCATGGTATATTCAGGTGATCTGGAGGCCAGTGAGGTGGACCCCAGTGGGATGAGTGGAGAGAAGTGGTGGGAGAGAACTTTGGATGATGTTGTCATATGTATATGGGCTGTATGGATAAGATAAACTAATGGTTTTTGGTGGTTACCACAGATTGCAGCTTATTTTGCAAGCTATTTGCAGGCTTATTTTGCAAAATATTGCAACAATATTTTGTCAAAGCTTTGGGTTTTTTTTCTTGTTTGCTCATTTGCCTCTTGGCTTGCTGGCATTGTTT
>NW_026058348.1:0-39810 GCF_023721935.1 Panthera uncia
TTGGTTTTGTAAGCTTCTGAGTGACCTTCTGTGGTACCACACTGGTGCTCATCTTTCATCATGAGCAGCTCTGAGTAATTTATGACAAATAATGAAATGCCGTTTCCTACAATGCACTGCAAATGGCTGAGTGTTGTAAAAGTCTAAAGAGCTCTATTACTTCTAAATGACTAGATAACACAAAAATGTTAACCCTAAAGAAAAAAGGTCCAGCAAAACATGCTGTTTACGAAGCACAGTCTTCCTGCCTGATACCTTCTGTAGGCTCTCAGCGCTGAACTCCGCAGGGTCTGGGCTGGCGTCTGAACAGTTCTCTTCTAGAATGGCGAGGAGACGTTTATGCCTTTCGGCTAGTTGGAGTGGCTAGGAGCAGGAGTGGTTCAGCTATGTGGAGTAGGGGAAGGGAGAAACTTGCAAAGTTTGTTTTCACTTTGAAACCCTTAATTTTTGGGGCGCCTGGGTGGCTCAGTCAGTTAAGCGTCCGACTTCAGCTCAGGTCATGATCTCGCAGTCTGTGAGTTCAAGCCCCGCATCGGGCTCGGTGCTGACAGCTCAGAGCCTGGAGCCTGTTTCGGATTCTGTGTCTCCCTCTCCCTCTGACCCTCCCCCATTCATGCTGTCTCTCTGTCTCAAAAATAAATAAATGTTAAAAAAAAATTAAAAAAAAAAGAAACCCTTAATTTTTTAAAATGGTGCTACCAACGGTAAGGCCCCTGCACAACAGCAGATGCTTGCTTTGGGCACTGATGTTGAAAAGATACTGAACAAGCACAATACATTTTCATCGGAACAAAGCTTTATGGATGGCTGACACTTTTTCAAAATTAACCCTTCTCATGATGTTTGCATTGTGTCGCTTAATCCACATACATAACAACACCTATCAAACATATTATCTAATTTGCAACTCTCAGCTCCCTTGTACTCTACAATGGATTAGTGCAATTGCTAAATGTTGTTCACAGTGAATACGTGTGTTCTCATCCTGGGTGCCATAACATTGCTGCATATGTAAGTGTTAGGGTTTGAAGACCTTAACTGCCAGGTACAGAAAGTCTTTAGGTACTACACTCCCATTGTGAAAATTGAATTAAATTGCTGGGCAGTGATCCCTTTGTACTGACAGGAGAGTCCCTTTGTGAGCAAGCTATAGAGAAGGGTGATCTTTGGCCACCAATACTTTTAAGCTCAAACACTTGGCTGAAATTTGCCACTGAATTTTCTCACATTTCCCCAGACATTATTACTTTGCCAAATGAAATCATCTGTTTCCTCTACTAGAACTGCTTTCTTTCCTCCAGATAGTAGCTACAAGGTAGGAAATGAATTGCATAAAAATAAATTACACATGCTACATTTTGGGACGAGTACCCTTAGCTGTTCCATCAATTTCTTTTCACTGCTGTGCCAGGAAGTCCACTTTAATCTTCAGCTATCAGTTATATGCAATCATTCTGGATCTTCCCAAAATGGAGGTGCATTTGTGCCAGGAAAATCAGGCTATTTGGATGTCCGAGAATATTTTTGCTTTTGATGAAGAAGGTTAGTTGCCATGTGTCAGGGGAGAGAGAGATTCAAAGAAGTACAGCTATTCCCAGAAGCTTGTTTGAAGAATGGACTGTGTGGCTCAGCTTCCAGACCATCCTACCATCCACCTAAGGTTCGGTGTGGGTAGCAGTGTGGCATTAGCAGTATACCCCACTTTTATAGCTAAGTAACGACTCTGAAGCCTCTGGATATCGTCCAGGCTTTTTTTTTTTTTTTTAAATCTCTGTATGCCCAGTCTACCACTTCCTCTCTGATGCTCTGCCATTTTGCAAACTGTGAGCAGAGGAAGCTGAGGAACAGGAGGTGATTTCCATGGAGACAGAGAGAGGTGGGAGAATCTTACCTCAGGGAAGTTTATGTTCCTTGGCTCAATCTTGTTAATTGTTACATTTTTTTTTCTTTGCTTCCAAAGAAAATTAAAAGTAGGGTAATTAGAAGAGTAGTTTTAAAGGGGAGAAAAGTAATTAAGGCCCAGTGGGAAGGCCACTGGACCTGGTTTGGGGATACAGGCCCTTTTCTGCCACTCAGTTGTTTGAGACCTCAGGGTAGACTATTCACTCAGTCTCTGAAATCACAGTTTCTTCTGTGAGTAAAGCTGTTGGACAAGACATTCCCTGAGTCTCTCTGTAGCACAGATTCCCTGAGGCCAAATTCTTAATTTGAGATTAAAGTCTTAGTGGAATTTTTGAATTCCTAATTCTGCTGCCTACCGCCCCCCAACTCTCTCACTTTATCTCCCACCCCACCCTGTTTTTTTTTTCATTAGTATACTTTTGGTGGGATATTTGGCATTTCAGCATTTACTAATAGCAGTGTTTCAGTGTGCTACATAGGTTGGACTCGGTTATGTCCTTATGTCTGGCGAACTCTGCTTGTTAACAACTTAAAAAAAAAAAAAAAGTCTTATCCTTCCCCTGACAGATGTAGAGCTGTAGCAAGTTGTAGGCCAGTTATTGTGAAGTGTGGTGTGTGATGAAATATGTATATATATAATGAAGTGTGTGTGTATATGTATGTGTGTATATATATATATATATATATATATAATGAAATGTGTGTATTATACATATGAAAGTAAATGGATTTCAAAGACAGAGTTATGAGAAAGCTGGGAGGAATTACTGATAACACACAAAATATTTCATTTGGAAGTATAAGTAAATTCATTCAGTTCTAGATGTGACCACAGTGCCTTTCTCCCTTAATTAAACAGAATTCCTACTTGCTGAAGTGTTACAAGAACAGAGGACTAAGAAATGGTATCTCTAAGGCACTATTTTACTTACTTACTTATTTTATTTATGTTTATTTATTTTGAGAGAGAGCGCAAGCAAGTGCGAGTGAGCAGGGGAGAGGCAGAGAGAGAGGGAGACAGAATCCCAGGCAGGCTCACACTGTCAGCGCAGAGCCTGATGCAGGGCTCAAACCCACCAACCGTGAGATCATGACCTAAGCTGGAATCAAGAGTCAGATGCCTAACCGACTGAGCCACCAGGTACCCTGGCACTATTGTATATCTTAATGTAAGGCATTATTTCCTAGCATGTTGGTTCATATGAAGATTTTGATGTCAGAATGTGGTTCCATCCATTGGATTAGAACACAGCTCTGAGCCATGAGCCAGAGTGACATTTAACTCAAACTCAAGGTGGCTAGTGTAAATATTTCATCATTTTTTGCAGCACCTTTCTCTGTATTATTATATAGAACATGTTCACCATAGAAAATTGGAAAACATAAACAGTAAGGAAAATAAAGGCAATGTAGTTCTACCACCCAGAGATAATTACTGTTATCTTCCTCTTGAATATTAACCTAATTTTTTTGCTCTGTATTTTTTTTTACAAAAATGAAATTATAGGGGCGCCTGGGTGGCTTGGTCGGTTAAGTGTCTGACTTCAGCTCAGGTCATGATCTCACGGTCCGTGAGTTCGAGCCCCGCATCGGGCTCTGTGCTGACAGCTCAGAGCCTGGGGCCTGTTTCAGATTCTGTGTCTCCCTCTCTCTCTCTGCCCCTCCCCTGTTCATGCTCTGTCTCTCTCTGTCTCAAAAATAAATAAACGTTAAAAAAAATTAAAAAAAATGAAATTATACACACTCTAATAACTCTTTTAGCTATTCTTTTGCACTTTATGTTAAAATATTTCTTAAAAAAATTTTTTTTATTTTTTAATTTTATTTTTTATTTTTTAAAGTTTACATCCAAATGAGTTAGCATATAATGAAACAATGATTTCAGGAGTAGATTCCTTAATGCCCTTTACCCATTTAGCCTATCCCCCCTCCCACAACCCCTCCAGCAAGCCTCAGTTTGTTCTCCATATTTATGAGTCTCTTCTGTTTTGTCCCCCTCCCTGTTTTTATATTATTTTTGTTTCCCTTCCCTTATGTTCATCTGTTTTTTTCCTCTTAAAGTCCTCATATGAGTGAAGTCATATGATTTTTGTCTTTCTCTGACTGACTAATTTCACTTAGCATAACACCCTCAAGTTCCATCCATGTTGTTGCAAATGGCAAGATTTCATTCTTTTTGATTGCCGAGTAATACTCCATTGTATATATATACCACATCTTCTTTATCCATTCGTCCATCAGTGGACATTTGCACTCTTTCCATACTTTGGCTATTGTTGATAGTGCTGCTATAAACATGGGGGTGCATGTGTCCCTTCAAAACAGCACACCTGTATCCCATGGATAAATGCCTAAGTAGTGCAATTGCTGGGTCGTAGGGTAGTTCTATTTTTAGTTTTTTGAGGAACCTCCATACTGTTTTCCTGAGTGGCTGCACCAGCTTGCATTGCCACCAACAATGCAAAAGAGATCCTCTTTCTCCGCATCCTCGCCAGCATCTGTTGTTGCCTGAGTTGTTCATGTTAGCCGTTCTGACAGGTGTGAGGTGGTATCTCATGGTGGTTTTGATTTGTATTTCCCTGATGATGAGTGATGTTGAACATTTTTTCATGTGTCGGCTGGCCATCTGGATGTCTTCCTTGGAGAAGTGTCTATTCATGTCTTTTGCCCATTTCTTTGCTGGATTATTTGTTTTTTGGGTGTTGAGTTTGATAAGTTCTTTATAGGTTTTGGATACTAACCCTTTATCTGATATGTCATTTGCAAATATCTTCTCCCATTCTGTCGGTTGCGGTTGCCTTTTAGTTTTGCTGATTGTTTCCATCACTGTGAAGAAGCTTTTTATTTTGATGAGGTCCCAGTAGTTCATTTTTGCTTTTGTTTCCCTTGCCTCTGGAGACGTGTTGAGTAAGAAGTTGCTGCGGCCAAGATCAAAGAGGTTTTTGCCTGCTTTCTCCTCAAGGATTTTGATGGCTTCCCATCTCACATTGAGGTCTTTCATCCATTTTGAGTTTATTTTTGTGTATGGTGTAAGAAAGTGGTCCAGGTTCATTCTTCTGCATGTTGCTGTCCAGTTTTCCCAGCCCCACTTGCTGAAGAGACTGTCTTTATTCCATTGGATATTCTTTCCTGCTTTGTCAAAGATTGGTTGGCTGTATGTTTGTGGGTCCATTTCTGGGTCCCTATTCTGTTCATTGATCTGAGTGTCTGTTCTTGTGCCAGTACCATACTGTCTTGATGATTACAGCTTTGTAGTATAGCTTGAAGTCTGGGATTGTGATGCCTCCTGCTTTGGTTTTCTTTGTCAAGATTGCTTTGACTATTTGGGGTCTTTTCTGGTGCCATACAAATTTTGGGATTATTTGTTCTAGTTCTGTGAAGAATGCTGGTGTTACTTTGATAGGGATTGCACTGAATATGTAGATTGCTTTGGGCAGTATCGATATTTTAACAATATTCGTTCTTCCTATCCAGGAGCATGGAATCTTTTTCCATTTTTTTGTGTCTTCTTCAATTTCTTTCATAAGCTTTCTATAGTTTTCACTGTATAGATTTTTCACCTCTTTGGTTAGATTTATTCCTAGGTATTTTATGTTTTTTGTGCAACTGTAAATGGGATCAATTCCTTGATTTCTCTTTCTGTTGCTTCATTGTTGGTGTATAGGAATGCAACCAATTTCTATGTTAAGATATTTGTGTCAGAATTCTTATGTCAGAATTCTGTGTCAGAATACTTAAACCCTACTTTTAATGGTGCTGTGCTGAAGTATATTGACACACTAAAATATTGAGCTTATTACCCAGTGAGAATTTAGTTTGCTCGGTGTGATCATTATTAAATAAAATTCTGCCGTGCATGTCCACAGTGTGGAATGGAAACCTTTGACCAACATATGTACAAAAAAATTACATTTTTTATCCAAATTCCTAAATTCTCCTCTAGAACGACTGAGCAGTTCACATTCTTGGTGTAGTGTCAGATGCCCATTCTTTGCATACTGCCCACCCCATAGGCATTAACACCATGTGATTAACAACAAACCAGCCAGCCAGGAAACCAACAAAAATGTTTTGCGAATCAGATAGTTTGAAAACAGTTATCTTCTTGGTGTTCTGTCCTGTACTTCTCTACCAGTGGGAGTGAACATTGGCACATAGTTACTGAGATGGAGTTTGTGGGGGAAGTTTGTCTTTCCTCTCTGCAAGCATGGTACAGACAGATGCCTCTCTGCATCTTCCAGGACTTCATTGCAGCCAGGCGTGCTGTGAGGAGGAGCTAAGGACTAGAAGTACGAATGCTGCCCAGTGTAATTTAGTAACAAGGTTTTTTGTTTTCTGTGTGTGTGTGTGTGTGTGTGTGTGTGTGTGTGTGTGTGTTTTGTCTTACACCCAGAAATAGTGGCAGATGGAAGGTGGGTCATGGTCACAAAGGAGTTAGCAAATAAAGAATAACGTGCAACTATGCTTGACTCAGTGACCTTAGGAGCTGGAACATCTTGGGTTGTTTGATGTCAGTAAAACCACAGTGCTAAAGGTTAACCTACACTTACAAAGCTGGTAAGATTCTACTAAAGAACACAAGCCTGGGGTGCCTGGGGCGCTTAGTCATTGAGTGTCTGACTCTTGATTTTGGCTCAGGCCATGATCCCAGGGTTGTGGGATCAAGCCCTGTGTTGGGCTCCGCACTGAGCATGGAGCCTGGTTGGGATTCTCCCCCCCCCCCCCCCCCCCCCGCCCCAAACAAAACAAAACAAAACAAACAAAACACAAGCCTGAACACACACACACACATAGATCAAAAGATAGTAAGCATTCCTACAAGTTCGGAGAGCTTAAATTACAACTTCCTCTGTGAGAATAGATGATGCCTGGGAGCTACCTCAACTCCTCTGTCTCTGCCCTTTTTTCTGGAACCTTCTCAGTGTTCTGTTCAATAATGTTTCCTTCTCACTCTTCTGCTCTGTGGGGTGGATGTTGAGCTGGAGAGGAGGCTCAGCTTCCAGGGAAGAGCAGTGTAAGCTGGTCTGCACCTGGGCCCTGTGACAGCCACTGCCTCCAGCAGCCACAAGGCTACTGCTGTTCCCGGTAATAAGTGCCATGGAAACCCAGTGAGCTCCAGGAGGGGTGGGTGAGCAGCACAGCACTGAGTGACACTGGGGTTTTAAATGTCATATTACAAAAATAGAACCACCTGAGGAAGGTGCAGGGCCACACTAGCACCCTGTAGCTCTCTGCTTTCTTGGCACCTGCTTCCCTTTGGCTAAGTCTTCCCCACAAGGAGCAGGGAGACTTGGTGCTTCAATTATCTGCATGGGCTGGTCTGGCAGAGATGCCCCTTCTTTGGCCCCTGGTTTTGGCAAACCAGAAATAGATTAATTTGACCTGGAGTAAAAAATCTGACTCTGTTAAGGCTTTGCTGATCATTTACACATCTGTCCGTAAAGTTTCACAGTTGGAAGATCAAAGCAGGTTGTCATAGCATCTACTGTGTTGTCATGTCTTCTTTTTTTTTCTGGCATTAAAAAAAAAAACACTTTGAAAATGTTATATCACAGGTTGATAAATTCTAATGACACCTCCAAATGGATTGGCCCACATTTTCAGATTATTAGTCCAAATACCCTCAGTCCTAAACTGCCCAAAGGGAACCCTTGGATTAAACCCAGTGTAATCCAGTGGACTGTTTTGTCGGGTTTCATTACATGTGGATGTTAACTTTTTGTTTATCACTGCCTGACGCTATTACCATCGAATTAGGTTGAAAATCAGCAGTTAGAATTGGAATGCATGTAATAGTTATTATTTTCCTTTTGATCAGTTACACTCTTAATGATGTGATTTGTAGTCGATGTGTGTGTGAGTGAATGCGTGTACTATAGAAACAGCAGTGGGTGTTAAGTCTGGAAGAATTCAAGTTTTGCTTCTTCTTAGACACCTGAGATATATGGAGCCTGTCTCCATGTGCCTCAATTTCCTCATTTTCAAAAGCTGAGATAATGGCTACTGCTTATAAGGCACAGAAGGCTGCCGTGAAGTCTGTAGATATCAACAATCTGATGAACCAAGGTGCTGAACAGATTGGCAACATATACATCAGAAGCCAGGAGATGTTTGGGTATAGGGAATTTGAGCAGTTTGAAATCATTAATAGAGACCGGATGCTTATTTATGTCATGAGCTAATGTTTTCTTTTTGGGAGCCAAATTTAATCTTAAATATTTAGTACTGTACTTAGGGACTGGTGGTTTGAAAAAAAAAAATCAAGCTGGAAAGCTCTGTAGAGAGGAAGTGAATAATGCTGAGAAAATTTCAATCTTACCACGGGGTTGACTTAGAAAAATACTAGTTTCCAGGCATCTGGATGTGAATTTCTCAGCCTTTGAGAAAGGCACATTCAACCAGCATGTCCTTCTGGTATGGTTGCCCCGGAAGTGTGGGATGCTCAGTTTGAAACTGAGCTCTGTGTCAATCCCTGATGTCTTAATTTCGGACGCACTGAACACAAGAAGAGGAAATGTGTCTCTGAAGAGGGAAGAACCCTCTCATTTTCTCGCTATCATGTCTCATGCCGTTTCTCTTCAGGGTGATTGTTCTCAAGAACTGATTCTCAGTGCTGAGTAAAGAATACTTTTCCAAAGTATTTATTCCAAAGTGTATCTTGATAGATGCTACAAACTATAGAGCAAGATTTCACATGCTGAGTGAAAGTCAGATGATTTATATTTCCGGAGAAAGCTGAAATTCATCTCACTGATTTCAATTCTATCCTCATTTTCTTTTTCTTCATGTAAATGTTTTTTTTTTTTTTAAAGATCCAAGTATATTAGTAGCTTTCATTTCCATCGGATGAGAATTTAGGGCTTTGTTTTCTTTTGTTTATATTGAAACATTATATGGTAAAAAATGTCAATCATGGCTCCAGAGGGAGCAGATCTGTTGGTGTGAATTAGTGACTGTCTCCTCTTCCACACAGACCTTATCAAGATCTTTCATTGTTCAACTCCTTATTAAGTACCTACTGTTTGCCAGATGCTGTTTTAGGTATCCGGCTCTGGGCTGCCATAAGGATAAAGAATGGAGTCAAGCGTGGTCTTCCCCTCCCCCAGAGTTTTCTAGTTAGGGAGTCCTACAGGAACACTGAAATAAATAAGATCATTTCTGCCAGTGAGAAATGCTGAGCAGCATTGCAGGATAGAAAGTTGGAATTTATGTAGGTGTTCAGGGAGGCCTTAAGTGAGGTCATGATAGTTGAACTGAGTCTTCTATGTTAGAAGGAAGCAAGGCATGGCAACACCTGGGAGAGGAATGTATCAGAAAGAGAAAAAATAAAGTTCAAGGCCTCGTGGGATAGAAATATGGCCAGTGTGCGCTAACATAATGACTGTGCCCAAGAGTGGTAGGAGGTGAAGTGGGGGAGGGTAGACAGAGTAAGAAGACGCTTAGGGAACCTGGCCTTGATTTCTCTTGTAATGGAAAAACACGGGGGATTTAGTTAGGGGAAGATCCTGATATACTTTATGTTCTAACAAGGTCCCGTGGCCTTTAACAAGGCTGTGTGGTGTTGACTAGGGGCCACTATTGGACTCAGGGAGGCAAGTGAGAAGGGGATGTGAGTGGGGGCGGGTGTGGTGGGAACAGTGCCCTGCCAGTTTGGATGTGCCCCGGGGGACAAACTGAAGGACTTACTGTGAAGAAAAGACAGGGAAGACTCCCTCCTTTGCTTCTGTCCTGAAGAGGAGCGAGCATGGTGGCATCACTAACCGACATGGGGAGGATTAAGAGACAGATGAGCAGGAGTTTGGGTGGGGGGCATGGGGATGAAAGAGTTGTTTTAAGCCTCCTGTGTTCTCCATTCTTGTTAGATGTACAAGTGGATATTTTCGGAAGGTAAATGGGTAGAGAGTGCGATTGAAAGGAGTAGAAACCCATTGAAAGAGCAAACAGTATTAAAAAGGCTGGTGATACAAGGGGGTAGATAATGTAGACCTGTGTAGGCACCGAAAGCCTGGGGACAGAGTGCCCACACAGTATACACTGGGAGGAACTTCTTGTAGATGTAGGGCACTGGTGATATCAGTAGTTCTCAATCCTGGATGCAGTTCACATCCCATGGGGGAGCTGTAAAAAGTATACCCATGGCCGGGCCCCCACCTTAGACCAATCAGAATCTCTTCTTTGGGACAAGGACAGTGGCAAACATTGGTACTATATATAACGTTCCCATGGTGATTCTAATGCCAGGGGGAGGTACCTCAGCAGAACCTTATAACCTTTGTCCTTTGGAGAAGAAAAAGGGTGGAAGTGAGGGAAGACCAAGTGTTGGCAAGGTTGGGGATGGGAATCACACGATCCCTACCTGCTGTAGTAGCTGGACACCAGAAGCAGCCAAGACCCTTTGTTCATTCAGCCAGGTTGGCCGTGTTAGGAGAGAGCAGGATATGACTCCTAGAGAGGGCAGTAGTCAGAGGAAAGGATGAATAAGGACTTTCCACCTAACTTTCCCAGATAAGGCAAGTGCTGGAGATACCTCAGCCCAAGGCAAGGCTCCTGGGGCGGTTCTCACATTCACATTCCCTGTCCATATCCAGGGTTGGCTGAATTTACTATCTGAGCAAAGTTGTTTGTAGAAATTCTAAACTTTTCCTGGATCTAACAATTTGGCCATAATTTCTCTTAGAATACCTGGCATTATTATTATTATTATTATTATTAATTATTATTATTTTAAAGCTTATTTATTGGTGGCTCAGTTGGTTAAGTGTCCAATTTCCGCTCAGGTTGCGATCTCACAGTTCCTGATGGTGTAGAGCCTGCTTGGGATTCTCTCTCTCTGTCTCTCTGTCTCTGCTCTTCCTCAACTCTCAGTTTCTCTGTCTCTCAAAATAAATAAATAAATAAACTTAAACAAATTCTAAAGTTTATTTATTTATTTTGAGAAAGAGAGTGAGAGTGCAGGCACATTTGAGCAAGGGAGGAGCAGAGAGAGAGAGAGGGAGAGAGAAAATCCCAAGCAAGCTCCATATACTGTCTGTGCAGAGCCCGATGTGGGACTTGATCCCACAAACCGTGAGATCATGACCTGAGCTGCAGTCAAGAGTTGAAAGCTTAGGCAAATGAGCTGCCCAGGCACCCCAATACCTGGCATTATTAAATGCAGAGTGAAATGGGTAGGAGTGCCATTTGATGTGAAGTATTTCAATATGTATCCTTACCTTTGTCTGGCAAAGTAAGGATTCCAGAAGATGGAAGGAAGAAAGTGTATTCAAAGATTTTTGCTTGAGGGAGTACTCACAGAAATACTTGCAAAAGTTTGCTAATACTAATTTTCAACAATGTAGGGATTGCATATCACTTCTTTAAAATTGTAGCATGGGGGGGCGCCTGGGTGGCTCAGTCGGTTAAGCGGCCGACTTCGGCTCAGGTCATGATCTTGCGGTCCGTGAGTTCAAGCCCCGCGTCGGGCTCTGTGCTGACAGCTCAGAGTCTGGAGCCTGTTTCGGATTCTGTGTCTCCCTCTCTCTGACCCTCCCCCGTTCATGCTCTGTCTCTCTCTGTCTCAAAAATAAATAAACGTTAAAAAAAAATTAAAATTGTAGCATGGGAAAACATTTACCATATAATGTGAATATGAACAGTAGGCTTAAAAACCATGCATAATTCTAGTTACACACATACATCTTAGAAAGTAAACATTGGTAATAAGTCACAGAATTGTAAAAACAGCTCTTGCTGAGTGGGATTATGGTCGGTTTTACTTTTCTTAAATGTTTCACTTAAATTTCATTTTATCTCATTTTAAGTTTCTTTAATTTTTCATGTAGTTCAGATATCCCAGGTTTTTAATAACAAAAGTCGAACTGGTATTTTAAAAGAGATTGATAAATAATTTGTCAACTTTTACATGAGTTTGATTATGAGTGTATTATCTGATTTCCTAACTTTAATATTAATCATCTCTACTTCTCAGAGATGTTATAAGCATTAAATGGGATAAACCAGTGGGAAAGCATGCTGTAAAATCCCTGGTACATATTAGAATCTCTTAAATATTAATGCACTACTGCCCCCATTTGTAACACTGAACTTTATTTCATGGAAATAGTTTTTTTTTTAACCTAATATTTTGTTAGTTTAGGTAAAATGGTAAAATAGAAGTAAAATAGTTTCATCATTTGTGCTAATTGATGTTTGGTCATTGGTGAAAACTGGTATTCCAGAGGATGAATCGCGAGTGGGTGAGCCATCCAGGGCAGTTCCATTGCTCATTGCCAGTGATGGGTTCAGGAATAGGCATTGTTCTGGCTAATGAGAGGTAAGGGGGAATGGGCCAGAGGCAGCAGGGAAGGATTTCTTAGCCAAGTTAAAGGGAGGAAAGCCACCAGAAAGCTTGTGTGTTCTCTGCTCTGTACTTGCTGACTTTCAGCGGGTTTGTGATGTCTGGAGCTGCTGCATCCATCTTGGGACCATGAAACTGAGGGTATAAGGATGAAGGGCCTGGCCCTTGATGACTCCCTGGATCTGCCAGAGCAAGCAGTCGGAGGCTGCCCTCCTCTGGGCATCTTGCTGAGTGCACAGTCTAACACTCGGTCTGTTGGCCTCTGAAGGTCAAATGTTTGGCATGCAGGTCCAGTGGCATTGCCAATGGCTCCACTTGTGGAATGTGACATCTGGTTTTCCATACAAACAAAAAGGGGAAAGAATCTACTGTATATCTCCTTATTTTAAACCTATGTGACAGTAAAATGCTTTCTCTTAATATACTTTTTTTTTCTTTCTATAAATGCTTAAGCTGACTTGGCAAAATAATTTCATTTAATATTCATGCAAATTTACTGCTCTAAGTTACTCCAGAAATCAAGCCAGATGAATTTGAGAGAGCCCAAGCATGTGAAACAAATACATTAGGACTTTGTAGAACACTGTGTCAAGGGTACTGTCCTCAGGTTTAGACACCATGCCAGGAAGGCTTCTCATCATGCTGAGATTTTCAAGTGGACACTGATTGCCACAGTCACTGAAAATTGAATTTAGCTGGATTTCTGTAAAATGTTTCAGATATTTAAATTCTGATAATATGGAAGTCTAGAGTTACAATTAGGCTACTCTAAAATTTGTAAGTCTATATATGTAATTTAGAGCAAATTCTGCTGCCCTAGGGAGGAAATGTTACAGATGATAGCTAGATTTCTCCAGCAATTTGAGAAAGTGCTGTGTAAACATGAAAACATTCAGGACTTGTGTTTTTATTTTGCAGAAATATAACTGAAATACTAGTCTATTTTCAGTTGGAAATAGTAATAATAACAAGTGAACATTTTTTGAATTGGCTTTGCTGGAATATTTTTGTCCTCAGGATTATATACAACCTTTTTGTTTATTTTTAGCACATATTAGTGATGTAATGAACACAAGTTTTATACTATGAAATGTACAGGTTAGATGAGAAATGAAATGTTTATTGACATTTATTTATTTACTTCTAAGATTTTATTTTTAAGTAATCCTTATACCCAATGTGGGGCTCGAATTTAAAACCCTGAGATCAAGGGTCGCATGCTTTACTGACTGAGACAGCCAGGTGCCCCCGTTTGTAGATACTTAAAGATAGTTCCCTATTCTCTTTCTCCTTGGTGAGGTCAGGATCGTTAGATCAAGAAGTCCTAAGGGAAAGGCAGATGGGGATGGGGGGAGGGGTGCAGAGTTAGAATAATATACACCATCTTGGGATCCTAAGGCAGTCACACAATCTTGGTGATGTTGCTGATGTGGACCAGGGTGGAGGCCGAGAGGCTGTGTCCAGGATGCTATTTCCACTCCCTGAGAAGTAGGCAGAAGCAGGTCAGTGGCCCGGGCCTCCGTGTGCTTTCAGCTTTGCGAGTAAAGAGAAGCAGTGATGTAGGCTCCAGAATGAATGTGGTCAATGTGTGCAGTTACTTATAGGGAGTATTAGATTTGAATTAGTGAAGTGTATAGTCTGTCTATCTATCTACCCATCCATCCATTTGTGTGTCTGTCTACCTATATGAAACCTTCACCATTGGATAGTAAAATTTTAATTTATTAGGGCTTCAAATTAAATGGGATCCTCAACAAACTCAAATAAGTAGCTCCAACATTAAGAGGAGAGATTGCGCGACTTGGGAGAAGGTTAGCCTGTTTGGAAAATTACCTGATGTTCACAGGAAGGATGCAAATGGTACACAAATGATAGTTGCCCGCGGGCACACTGTAGGCTATTCAGTTCACTTATGCATTTATGCATCCTAACAGCAGTCCCAGAAGTTCTATATTAGCATGCCCACTTTATGGGCGGAATAAGCTGCCTTCTGGAGGTGAACCTGGAATCCTGACACCACGTAATTACAGTTTCCTGGTAGAAGAGGGCTTTCGTGACATTTGTGAGGGGGTCTCTGCCTATTTTGAGAGTCTTCTTGTTGGTTCTTTTATGAATTTGCTTTCGAGGACTCCTTGGTTTTCTCTTTTCTGTATAGAAGTATGTCACGGGGATGATTTTCAGTCTGAAGTCCTCAAATAAGGATTCCTTTCTAAATAAAGCAGAAGGCGAAGAGGCATTTGTTGAAGTAATAGACAAGAGTCGGGAGAAGAAGAAGAAGCAGTGATAGATCTGCCTGGTGCTGAGGTAGCCCTGGCCTGTGAGATGCCTTGAGCTGGAGTGGAGGTAGGGCTAGTGGTGCAGGGTGCATTTGCCAGTGAAATGGTGACAACCATACCTCTCAGGCTTTAAGGTCTTTGGCACTGGAGTGAATTTTACCCCTGGTTTCCTCAAAGAAACCAGTGGAAATAATGATGACAGTAACTACACTAATTTCCTAAATAATTGTCATGGTTAATAGATAATATCTCATTTGATTCTCTATACAGCCTGACAGAGCAAGTACTGTTACCCTCTCTGTTTCACTGAAAAAGAGCTTGTGGTATAGAGTAGTTACGTAACTGGCACACGTTCTCCCTGCCGGTGATAGAGGGTCTGGTTTTGTAATTAGGGCAGTGATTTAAAGATCTGTGTTCCGTTGCTTCCCATGAACTATTCACACAGACTCTAAACTATCTCAAAAGATGATTGTACTACCTATAATATGGCACGATAGGAAATGGATTTTCTTGGTTAGTTTTCTTACAGACTCAGAACGCTTGTGTTTCTGTCTCGTGTGGTTCCGTCTCAGTCACCGCCGGATCCGCAGGTAGGTGCACGGCATGTAATTTTTATCTCAAAATCATTTCTAGATATGCTGGGAACAGCGATAGGACCAGCTGTGTTTCTCATAAAAGATTAGGCACAAGTCGTGTATGAGGTTTTTCTCTACTGTAACTTGTGAAAGCCCAGGCAGCGGGTTAATATGAGAAAAGAAAAACAAAATTCAATAAGCTGGTGTAAACGTAGCACAACCAACTTCCAGAAGGGAGATAAATGTTGCATAGGGACATCGAGCCCAGCCAAATTGCTGTCTCTGGTATTTCTGTTTGGCTAATAGTGCTTAATATTGGTTGAAAGATAAAAGTAGGCCGAGAACCAGTATATCATATGGTCAGCATTGCACAGTTTCAAACACTTGAGTGAACCCATCTGGAGGGTTTCATCCACCAGGGCCCGGTAGCCTCATTAGTGGTCTCCGGAAGGCCTGGCCCAAGCAACAGTACAAATCACTGTTGTTTCAGGGCGATGGTGCAGGGTGAAAGAACATAAACATGTTCAAATGTTTCGTCTTTTTCACGTTAAAATCTAAAGATGGACACGAAACTGTTCAGTGACTCCAGTAGAGCGCTGGGCCCTCACTATACATATTTGCACCAGTTGTCAACGCTTTTTTGGACGTGCTAATGAAGAAAGGGCATCTCATGACCAGGGTGACAAACACGAGTATATCTGTCCCTGAGACTCCAGGTATACCTTAGTAATAGCACGAATTTGCATCTTCACAGAATCTCAGAATTTGGAGGAATCTGGCAGGCTTTCAGTCTACTCGTCACCTCCTGCTTGACTCTCTCTTGACCATCTCCTGACAGAAAATGGCTTCCCAGCGTCTGCACAGACTTGCTTAGTGACCAGGCTCACAGTCTCCTTAGACCTTCCCTTCTGGTACCAGATGGTGCTGATCATTAGAAGTGTTGTCTCATTCTTAGTCAGATTCCGCCTTCTGCCCGTGCTCCTGAATCTCCTCTCTGGAGCCAAGAGAAGGAGTCGGTCCCTTCCGCACAGCAGCCTTTCCTACACGTGAGATCTGCCATCCTGTTTTCACTGCGGTTTCTCTTCTCCAAGGTAAATCAGTAGCCTCACTAGTTTCTTTTCCTGTGTGAGGGCTGCACGTCCCCGTCGCATCTGGGCTGGTCATCCCAGCCTCTCAAGCCACCTCCCTTGGAGATGATGCATCTTGGGAAGTCCTCTCTCAGTGGAAGTTTCTTTAGTGTTTGGATTGGGATATCCCAGCATCCGCCTCGAAGGTGGTTGGGAGAATGGAAGGAGAGCGTCTGTGCCAAAGCCTAGCGCCTGGTAAATAGTGCTCAACAAACAACAGCTGCTGTTATTGTCAGTTTCTTTTCATCGTTAAGCCCGGGACTGAATACCAGGCACCCAGACCAGGACCATCCTGACTCTTTCATGCAGGGTAGTAGCTAGCTGCTCCTCCCAGCTTTAAGCATTCATGTTTTTGGCTTCATGCACCATTCTCTAACTTTAGCAAAAAAGGAAAAGGCATTTTGCCTGATCATTTGTCAGGAATCCACAGTGGCCCTTAGTGACCACTGTTTCGGTTTTGTATGCCCTCACAATCCTAGGTTATGGATTCTGTCCTCTCCCCCTTCTTGCAGATGATACTGTGTTCCATTGTCTTCAGAGTTCTTTTGCACTTTTGCCATTCTTCATCTTCCTCCAGGGTTGTGGAACAGGCTCTTGTCTGCAAACCCTCTGGCTCCCTGGATGTGTTATTTCTTGGACCACAGACCCGAGTTTTGCAAGGTCTACGTGTGTAGTTCTCTTTCACCAGACTTCCTTCCAGCCTTCCCACAGAACATGGAATCAGAGAGGAGTTAAAAAGCAATATTCTCTTTCATCTCTGTTGCTGTAATTTATATAGCCCAAGCAGGAGACAGAAAAAAATATCCTTGTTAGGTTCAACAGAACATAGCCGAAGGAATCCCTTTGGTTACTCTTAACATTTTTATCGCAGTTTTTACCATTTTTGGAAATTAATGCATCTTATTTTGTTCTTATAGACCATTACTGCTTAATCAGCAGTTGCCTGGTACCCAATTTTCATGTTTTCTTTGTGTTCTTTAAAAATCGTTCCTTACGCTATGGCTGCATTGGCATTTTAAATATTTTTGAGTCTGCTCTACATGGGGGCTGTTTGTGATTACATAATTGGAATTTGCCTTTGAGGGCCTTCCAGATTATTTGGGCCATCTTTCCTTTATTAGAGGAAGCAGCTCTGTACAAATATAAGTAGACTTTAAATATTTCCATAGCCATACATTTTATGATTTTGTTTGTTCATGTTTCTCTTAAAAAGACTTCTTGATCAGATTAACTTGTTTGGAGGTAAGCAGCTTTTGGAGATATTCTCTGTGTCTTAGTTATTTCCATCTATAAAAAGAGGATCATAATGTACCACCCTCAAGGGTGGTTACAAGAATTTAATGGATTTTGCAGTTCACCTGTAACTGGGTGTTAGCAAACACCTCGAGCACTGCCGGGCATATGTTTGTTGAATGTTGGTCATGGTTGTTGTTGTCATTGTCACCATCATCATCATTATCATCATCATCTTCATTAAAAAAGAAAATCATTTTTTTAAAATGTTTTTGTTTATTTTTGAAGGAGAGAGAGACAGAGTATGAGCGGGGGAGGAGCAGAGAGAGAGGGAGACACAGAATTTGAAGCAGGCTCTAGCTCTGAGCTGTCAGCACAGAGCCCTATGCGGGGCTCAAACCTCAAACTGTGAGATCATGACCTGAGCTGAAGCCGGACATTCAACCGACTGAGCCATCCAGGTGCCCCTAGAAAATATGGTTTTTAAGGAGAAAAACAGACCCTGTTCTTCCATACGCTATGCAGTCAAGTGTACCTTTTCCAGATGCTCTCATTTCATTGTAAATCATAGTTGTCATTTCCATGAACTGCTCATTCTTCATATTCCATTGCTGTTATCGGGGGTACTATTTTGAATAGGGTGGTTGGAGGAAGATTTTCTGAGGAGGTAGCATTTTTAGAAAGCTCTGAGAAAGCCAAAAAAAAAAAAAAAAAAAAAAAAAAAGAAAATCTGCAGAAAACGTCTTCTCTGCACGGGGAAGAGCACACGCCAAGATCCTGATGGAGAAGGCGGTTTGCCCCGTCCCAAGCCAGCATGCTACCGAGCGTGATTTTAAGCGGAGTTGAGGGTAGGGATACAAGGGTAGCACGTGAGGTCTGGGAGGCAGCCAGGGTTAGGTTACAATAAGAACTTTGAATTTGTTCTGTGAGAGATGGAAAAGAATAATCAACTGCCCTGCTTTTGTAGAAAAGAGATGATAAGAGGGGCATGAGTGGAAGCAAGGAGAACATTAGGAAAGCTTTTACAGGGGTCTGGGTGAAAGATACCATCGGAGTGAAGTGAGGTAAGAGTGGGCATGAGGCGCTCTGATCTGAAGGACATTTTAGAAGTGGGGCCTACAGTAAAAATACATGAGGGGCAGTAGGGAGCAAAGGGATTCAGGGAAGAGAGAAATCAGGTATAAATAAAAAGTGTTTTGTCTCTTTGTTGTCTTTAATCTGTGCAATCTGAGGGAGTGGTGGATTTACTGAGGGATCACCAGGGAGGATGGGATTTGGAGTCAGGAGTCAGTAGTTTGTTTTGGGCCCTGCTGAGATGCCTGCTTGACTTGCAGGAAGATGTGTGTTCCCAGGAAAAGTAGCACCCTTGGAAGACCTTCCTAGCTTCCATTTACCGCCCGTGTCGTTCCTGACCCATCTGGGGGGAGGAAATGAATAATTCGGGTAAAAAAAAATTAAAACAAGCAATAGATTTGGTGTTAGAATTCTTATTTGCTTCTTCTAAGAATTTTAGAACTTGCACCCACTACTTAAAAGAAAACAAAGTGGCTTCCAGATATACACGCTAATTAGAAGCCCAAAGCTCTATTTTTACTGCTTTAAAAGAAAAAAAAAATCATCACTGTATATTATAGTGACTTCTCTGGTGCAGACTGAAACAGTGGATAATGATGGGAATTTCAGATTATACATGGTTAGTAGTAATTCAAAGTCTTAGAAAATAATAGCAGCACGTACCTTACTGATTGGTTAACTCTTTAAAATATATGTGTTTTGTTTATATGAGCATTTTTTAATGGGACGAGTACTGTCTTAATTACATTATGATACTGAGTATCATCTTGGTAAAAGAAAAGAAACAGATTCAAAATAAAACTGTCTCTAAAGGGATTGAAGTCAAGGAAATGGTGATATTTAAATATTTTTTATTTGGGGGTATTGAGATTTACTGGCTGGTAACTACACAGGCTCTTTTTTTTTTAATTTTTTTTTTTTTATTAACGTTTATTTATTTTTGAGACAGAGAGAGACAAAGCATGAACAGGGGAGGGTCAGAGAGAGGGAGACACAGAATCTGAAACAGGCTCCCGGCTCTGAGCTGTCAGCACAGAGCCCGACGCGGGGCTCGAACTCACGGACCGCGAGATCATGACCTGGGCCGAAGTCGGCCACTTAACCGACTGAGCCACCCAGGCGCCCCCACAGGCTCTTTTTGACTGTGAATGTGGAGTGGATTGTACAGAATTACATCTTGCTTCGGGGAACTAATCTTCATTTTTTTAATAGTGGGGCTTCTCAGTTTGCACATCAGAATTCCCCCATACCTTTCTTCCCAAGTTCTCAGAAGTTGGGGTTTAGAAAAGTGACATTTCATTATTAGAGATTGCATCTTAAGGCAATCTCGTTAGTACAATGAGATGACTTTCAAAGAACAAAAGGAATCAATATGCCTAATTGTGTTTATCATTATTTTTTGTCTTTACCAGATGCTTTAGAACACAGAAGCCCTCTTTAATTTGTTGATGCTTAGATGCATGATGTAGATAATCTTCATTAACATACTGATCAGTGCTCTCATGACTCCAGAGTTTCTTCCTGATTGCTTGATAAGAATTCTACCTCTAATATGTTTGAGAAGACCTCCAAGTTATTTCTGTTTTTTAAAGGTATATAGAATTAATATTGGGGGTATCCCCCTTAGCAGTGGAAACGTTTTCAGTTTCATATTGCTAATATTAGAAAACCTCTCTGTCTTAAACATCATCACGTGATACCACCACTGATAACATGGTGCATATTTAAATAATTTTATCTCTGGATCCCGGTGTACACAAACTTCTGGTAGGGTTAAATGAGACTTAATAAGCTAATGAATTGGTAGTAGGGTGGGGAATGTTCATACTTTTCATAATAAGCTTCCTAATATTCAGTCGTAGGTATTAAAAGATACCGCATCCACTTTTGTGGCAAGCAGTCTCATAGAGTTGATGGAGTCAGAACATTGGAGTTCTGGGTCTGAGTCTGCTAGAAGCTGATTCATTGACTCTTACTACTTATTTCACCTTCCTGGAGATCGTATTCCCCAGTACTATTGATTATGGGATTAGAATGGATGATCTTTGTTGTCTCATTCATGTCAAACCATCTTTGCTGCTTTGTATGTGGAAATGGGAGAAAGTGGGCATGTCAAGCTTATACTAGAAGTTTGGGGATAAAAAAGGAGAGAGATACTAAATCTGTAACCTCAGGAAGTAGGGGCAGATCACTCATGGTAAAGACACTGACGTGAGTTTATCTTGAGATGTCAGCTTCTGACCACTAAAATTAAGTCTCAGTGTTGGCCTCCAGTTATCTTTGTTATCTTTTTCATAATATTTCTGCAGTGGTGTTGATGGGGAGGGAGGCTGATACTGGGGTCAGTGATGGGGTTAGTAGAGCTGATGGGACTTGTGTTATTTTTCCTTGCAAGCTAGGGGGCTTAAAACAACAGAAATCTACTCTGTCAAGTACTGGAGACTAGAAAGAAAAAGAAGTAATTCATCACTGTATATTGTAGTGGTTTCTCTAGTGGAGACTGAAATAGTGGATGACGATGGGAATCTTAGATTATAAATGCTAGTGATTCAAATGAAACCAAGGTCTCGGCAGGTCTATGCCACTTCCCTTTGAAGGCTCTAGAGAAGAATCCTTTTGTGCTTCCTCGAGCTACTGCCGGTGGCCAGCAATCCTTGGCATCCCTTCACTTAGAGATTTGTCACTTCATTCTCTGCTTCCTCTTTCACATGGCCTTCTCCCTTGTGTGTCTGTGTTTCCGTATTCAAATTTCCCCTCTTCTTATAAGGATACCAGTCATACTGGATTTAGAGCCCACCCTACGCCAGTATACCTCATCTTGATTGCATCTGCAAAGACCCTGTTTTCAAATAAGTCACATTCCTGGGGTCCAAGTAGACATAAATTTTGGGGGGGACATTATTCAGTTCAGTACATGGGTGTTGGTGATGGTGGTGGCAGTTGGGATGGGATGGTCATGATGGTCATTGTGTGATGTGGTGAGGTTTGGATAGTGGTGATGATGTCGGGGTAGTGCTAAGGCAAGATGAGTACCTAAAAGTCAGGCATGAGAGCTTTTTTAGGTTGCTTCACTGAAGGTAAATATCCCCTAGTACTTTCCCAGGGCCAGAGCGAACTCAAGAAGATCTGGTTCCTTATAGACTCTCAGAAGCCTTTTTTTTTCCTGCCTGGAGATGAGGCATTTTACAGAAAACTGACATAGAGAAGGGTTGGTGTAGCTGTTCAGATATGCTTGGCACAGTTGTGTTCAGTTACGAGTACTTAAGTAATGTTTGTGAGTACTGTACCAGAAATTGTGTGTATGTGGGGGGAATTTAGAAAGATGAATAGACTTCACACAAAATAAATAAGATAATTAAAAGCAGTCATGACCACGCCTTAAAGGAATACCCTGTGAGTGTCACGATTCACTTGATTGCATCTTGGGATGGACCGTCCATTGCCTTAGCTTACTCCTGCACAGCCTCACAAGGCAGAATTCTCCTGCATCCCGAGATCAAGACTCTGGCTCCACCCTGCTCAGAGATTGGAGGGTGTTTTACCTGCTCTGTTTGAGCCGTTCAGCCTGGGCTTCCACCTCACAGGATATGCACTCAGTTGTAGCAAAAACGCTTATTGCACATTGATCCAAATTTGGCTGCAAACCTGTGAACAGTTCTTGGCACACGAGTTACTATGGAGTAACAAAGAATGGCCTATTGGCAATGCCTTAAAGGCTTTTTGAGAAGTGAAGGGAGGGAGAAGTTAGTTGTATCCACATGACACCAATGCAGATGCTTCTCTCTCTAGGAATAAAGGCAGAGTTTTTGTCAACACAGCAATTTCAGTTTCTTAGAGAGCAATAATGTTTAAATATAAGGCACACAACTTCTAAGCAGATTAGGAGAAAGATAATAAAACCTTTAAAGAAAATATACATGATGCTTTTGTATTCCACGTTTGAGATCATCTTCTCTTTCTTTTAGTTTTTTTTTTTTTTTTAATTCACATATAATTGATGTGTTATATTAGTTTCAGGTGTACAACAGAATGACTCAATATATTTTTTTAATTAAAAAAATTGTTTTATTTTTGAGAGAGAGGGAGAACATGAGCAGGGGAGGGATAGAGAGAGAGAGGGAATCCCAAGTAGGCTCCGCACTGTGGGTGCCAGGCCTAACATGGGGCTCTCGAACCATGAGATCATGACCTGAGTGGAAACCGAGGGTCAGATGCTTAACCAACTGAACCACCCAGGTGCCCCCATAATGACTCAATATTTGTATGTATTATGATAACCGCAGTAAGTCTAATTAACATCCATTACCACATACAGTGTTTTTCTTCTTTTGATGAGAACTTTTAAGATCTACTGTCTTAGCAACTTTCACATACACGATGTAGTATTGTTAACTTCTTGTCTCCATACTCTACATTGCATCCTAGGACTTACTTATTGCATAACTGGAAGTTCATATCTTTTGATTACCTTCACCCATTTCACCCACCTCCAACCCCCCCCCCCCACTTCTGGCAATTATCAATCTGATCTCTGTGTTTGTGATATATATATATATATATATATATAGTGATCACATGGTATTTATTTTTTACTGTCTGACTTACTTCACTTAACATAATGCTCTGTAACTCCATCCATGTTGTTGCAAATGGCAGGATTTCCTTTTTTCTTAATGGCTGAATAATACTGCATTGCATATATCACATCTTCCTTATCCATTCATTTATCAGTGGACCCTTAGGTTGCTTCCTTGTCTTGGACATTGTAAATAATGCTACAATGAACATGGGGTGCAGATATCTTTTTCAGTTAGTATTGCCATGTCTTTTATTTCTTATAAGAAATTTTATATATTCTGTCTTTGCATTGTTGGGTGTCTCCACAATTGTGTCTATTCTTCCCTTTGCTCTAACATTTATCTTGTGGGGTGCCTGGGTGCTCTGTTGGTTGAACATCTGACTCTTGATTTCAACTCAGGTTGATCCAAAGGTCACGGGATCAAGCCCCACATGGGGCTTCATGCTAAGTGTGGAGTCTGCTTAAGATTCTCTCTTCTCTCTCTCTCTCTCTCTCTCTCTCTCTCTAAAGTAAAATAAAATAAAATTTATATTGTAAGAGTGATGTTTGCAATGTTGTGCACTAAAAGCCCTTTTCTAAATAGTTTTACACTATAGCTAAACTGTGATTCATAAGAGGCATGTTTCTGCCCCCTTTTCCTTTTTAATCTTCATTTAATTTTGAGAGAGAGAGACAGTGTGTGAGCAGGGGGGGAGCAGAGAGAGAGGGAGACACAGAATCTGAAGCAGGCTCCAGGCTCTGAGCCATCAGCACAGAGCCCGATGTAGGGCTCAAACCCACGAACTGTGAGATCATGACCTGAGCCGAAGTTGGACACTCAACCGACTGAGCCACCCAGGCGCCCCCCTGCTTTTCTTAATTAACATTTTTAGTGTCAAAACTCACTCTAGGATTCCAGAGGAAGGACACCTGATGGTTGTGGCAGGTGATGACCTGTGAGTCACCCATTATTTTCCACACCATGATCGGCTCCTCTTGCTATTGTTCACCCACCAAACATCAAGTGCAATGCCCTTTTTCTGTTTCCTGCTCTAGTTTGCAGCAAAGTACAAAGAAAAAAACCATACCCCAAATGAGAAGGTGTTTGGAAAAGGATGCAAAACCCCAAGTCTCTTCAACACTGGTGACATGAAGCTAATCATGTTCAAAGAAGAAGAATTTCAGAAAACTGGTGAACACTAATTTATAGCCTCAATTATACAACATACATTAAATGCGACCTATGGAAAACCACAAAATATTCCACTTTGCGCATTTTTAAGGTCAGTGATAAAAAGCCTTAGACCACAATTCAAATCTCCATCATTGTCTGTTTATCTGAGGAACATTCTTCATCCTGCCCTGGGTGGCCCTGGGCTGCATTGCTCTGTTGGCATAAATGCCACAATGCTCAATTCTCAGGGGAAATGAGAGCTGGTGAACACATTTGTTGATAAACTCCTTAAAAGGAGTTACATTTTTTCCCTAAAATTTCTCCTTTATTTATTTTTTATTTTTTTAAGTTTATTTATTTATTTTGAAAGAAAGGGAGAGTGTGAACATGAGCAGGTGAGGGGCAGAGAGAGAGAGGGAGGGAGGGAGGGAGAGAGAGAGAGAGAGAGAGAGAGAGAGAGAGAAATCCCAAGCAGGCTCTTGAATCATGTGCAGAGCCAGACTTGGGGCTCAAACTCACAAACCATGAGATCATGAGCTGAGCCAAAATCCAGAGTCTGTTGCTTAACCGACTAAGCCACCCAGGTGCCCCTAAAATTTCTCCTTTAAGTAAAGACAAGTTACTCAATGGAATTTTATCCTTAGAATAAATGAAAATTTGTGTCAGCACATATTTTTAAAAGTACTCTTTATTTGGTTGCCAGTGTTATGATAGTCATTTCTTTCCCATCGGTTGGATTTACGCTAAATGCATCTTTTGTGAGCCTTACTGTCACACATGTATCAGCAAAGCTGCAGAGGTATTTTGACATTTGACCAAATAATTGCAAATTGTCCCTGTTATCTAACTGGAGAATTCATTTGTTTGTCAGCTAATAACAGATTTCAAAAATGGGATTTTCAGGTAAGGCACTAACACAGATTGAAAGCCTGCTGCTGTGCAAAGGCCCAGGAGCTCACTTCACCATGATCTTTTCCTGTCCCTTCCTCCATTCTTCAGGAATCATAGGCTCCCTGATGCTTCTTCTTTACTCAGCTATCACCTGAGGGAGGTTTTTACAAACTGCAGCAGGAATGCCCTTCTCTGCTGAGTAACTCAGTACAGTTTGTGACTTGGGGGTTAGAGGAGGTTGGCCATGGCATGTTCTTCTTTGCGCCTCCTTGGTGAGGGTGTTGGTTTGTGTGTGACTTTATGCTCTGGCAGAAACTTTAAAAAATATTTTCTTTTTTTTACATTTATTTATTTTTGAGAGAGAGAGAGAGAGAGAGAGAGAGAGAGACAGAGCATGAGTTGGGGAGGGGCAGAGAGAGAGGGAGATACAGAATTGGAAATAGGCTCCAAGCTCCGAGCTGTCAGCACAGAGCCCAATGCAGGGCTCGAACTCATAAACTGCAAGATCATGACCTGAGCTGAAGTCGGACGCTTAACCGACTGAGCCACCCAGGTGCCCTGGCAGAGACTTTTTTTTTTAATGAGAATTTCAAGTAGGACATTTCTTCTTCAATTGCTAAATGTTACTTCCATTACCGTTAAACCATTCCTTCTACTTCTAACCTTCCCTGAAAAAGATTTGCCATAAAGGACAAAGGCAACACAATGAATTCCTAAAGTACTTGCCATGACATTGAATACCTAATATGAGAGACAACCTAAGCAAGAGTAGCATCAATTTAAGTAAAAAAAATGTCTTCTGGCAAAAAAAAAAAGTTACTGTATACTTTAGAGTTGCCATTATTCTTTTGAAATGTGCTATGAGAGTAATACATGTTAATTACCAAAGATTATAAAGTGTAGACAAGCAAAAACATAATCTCCAAAATCTGATTCACCAGAAAAAAATATTATTGTTTAAATATTGAGATAGAATGCTTTCCAGATACTTTTCTCTTACTTCCTCATTTTTTTTCTTTTTTTTTTTTCTTTTTTTTGTATTTTATCCTAGGCTTTGGATAGGGTGCATGTATATGTGAGTATACTTGGGTGCATACTAGTGTGTTTTTACATATAGAGTATTATTTTGTACTGATCGCTACAAAACCTACTTCATTCATGTTTTAAAGGGGGCAGGAGAGGCAGGGCGCTGTCAGAGAGAGTATGCTACAATGGATGACCAGTGAAATCTTTTTTGAGCAATGACGTTCTAGTGAGATATTAGGGTTGAGATCTGTAGTCATGCTATGCATGTGTAGAACAGCATTAGAGGTAAAGATAGTAACAGGTGAGAAAGTCTTCCTGTGGGGAGAGACCTTAGCTTACGCTTGCATCTGAAAGAACCATGCTACAGAAGCCCAGAGGAAACTGGGATGACAAGGTATAAACATTGTCAGGGTGCAGATTGTCCAGGCACCTTCTAGGTCAGCCTTGTTTTATTAGCCTGATATATTGTGACAATCTTTTCATGGTCAATATTCTCAAGGCAGTAGAATGTGGTAGTAAAAGCCATGGGCACTGAAGTCAGATAAATCTGTTGTGTAAACTTAGTCAAGCTAATTAATGTCTCCAAGTCTTGATTTAATCTTTAAAATGGTGGTTCCTTTGGGCACTACCTGATGGGGTCATTGGGAAGGAAAGTCAGATAATATGTAGAAAGCAGTGAAGAACCTGCCAATACCTTTTTGGTATTACTTCAAGTAACAAAGTGGTGAAACCTGCAGTGGTCTTCCTCACCACCTTTGAAGTAATGCACCGTGGTGGCCCATTGCCTGGTGTCCTCAGGCAGAGCCAAGTGCTTTACTGGCTTTTAAGATAGGAAGGTCAGCACCATGGCCTTTCCTACTCTCTCTCACCTACCTTTTGAAGTAGAATCCCTATGGAATGTATGATAAGCCATCACAGCCACTGTGAACCTCAGCCTTTTCTTTTCCAGAAGGAAGACCATACTTTTATTCCAGTGAAGATCCTGTGCATAGAGAGAAATCAAAACCTGCTTTATAACATGTTTACAATGTGCTGTGACTTTTCTTTTCTCTTTCCTCTCTTCTCTTTTCTACGTATTTACTTACTTATTTTATAGAGTGTGCGCATGTGCGAGTGGGTGAGAGGGGCAGAGGGAGAGAGCAAATCTTCAGCAAGCTCCATGCTCAGCGCAGAGCCCCACACGAGGCTCAATCCCATGACCCTGGGATTATGGCCTGAGCTGACATTGAGAGTCGGATGCTCAACCCACTGAGCCACCCAGGTGCCCCCATATACTGTGATCTTTAAAAGGAGGTTGAACATCTGTAAGATTATATGATTCCATGAAAAGCACTACATACATCCCGAGCAGCTCTTGTGCATGTACCCAGGTTACAGCTATGTATGCTGTCAAAGGTGGCATCTGTAATGACTGTTCCCTTCTGAGGTGCCACGTTAACTGCGAAACATACCAAAGATCACCTCTGTGTGTGCGTCAGTATTTATTGAATATTAATGGTGATTTTCTCAGGCTTGTAAAATCCAGGTATTTTAAATGTTCTTACTTACATTTCTATAATGAACACGTACTACCTTTGTATTGAGACAAAATAAAATTAAAAAGCACTTCGGAAGCAGTATCTTTCATTTTCTTTCACACAACTCTTCATGCAACTTCAAATTCATATCCAGCATTTGTAACTGCAAGGAGCATGCTCCCATGCTCTTTTAGATTTTTTAAAATAAAATCCACGAGGTCCTTCAAATACCGATATCTTAGCATGGATGTGGGGTTTTAGTAAGGTACGTGATGGGGTCATTTCAAAATACACAGTTTGCTCTCAAGAGACTCAGATTTTGATTTTTGCTTTCGTCATTTTACTAGCTATAAACTCTTGGGTTTTATCATTTGTAACATTGGGGAAACAGTGCTTCCCTTATGTAATTTATAGATTATCTGATGATTCAAATTAGATATGAAAGTACTTTTTAAGCCATCAACACAAACACCAGCTGCTATTTTTTGTTATGACTCATTATCATAGTATCCTGTAAAGGCCCCAGGCTTACTTTTTTATCTAAGATCACTTGGGCAAATATTTTACACTGGGATAATTTATAATTTATTACAACAGTTTCCTCTTCATTAATGGACTATTCTCTTTGGAAATTAGATATTAAAATTTACGATTTCTGTGGCAACGCTGGGATGTGAACTGCCCTACTCCTCCATAAAGAGGTTTTTTTTTTTCATATTTTAAGCATTAATCAATCCTGGAGACCTTTGCTTTGCCATCGTCAGACGAGCAAGTGCTCGTTTTAGGTTAGGCTGTGCCTGATACTCAGTGCTGAATATGGAAGCATTTTCTCTGCTCATGGTTGGTCAGCTGGCTTGGAAAGGCTGGATTCTCTGACATGACAAAAATACAGAAAAATACAAGTTCTTCTTAGGTGACCAGAAAGGAAATGTGATGGGTGGTGAGTACTTAGGAATTTGCTTTTTAGAATTTTCTTTAAATCAGTAATCCAGACAGCTTCTAGATGCTTGTTAATTTCATCTTTTCCCAAAACACACAACATCAAATAATATTTGAAAATATCTTTGGGGGGCGCCTGGGTGGCTCAGTCAGTTAAGCATCTGACTTTGGCTCAGGTCATGATCTCACGGTTTGTGACTTCGAGCCCTGCGTCAGGCTCTGTGCTGACAGCTCAGAGCCTGGAGCCTACTTTGGGTTCTGTGTCTCCCTCTCTCTCTGCCCCTCCCCTGCTCATGCTCTGTCTTTCTCTGTCTCAAAAATAAATCATTAAAAAGATAAAAAAAAATATCTTTGATGCTCAGCTATGGAGATCTGACTCAGTGAGTATTGGGTACCTACTAGACACTGTTAAATATGGAGTGTTGGTTTGTCACACCAGTAAATGAGTCAGGAGGGACTATTCGGTTAGATACCTTCTGGGACACACTCCATGGTGGTGATACCTGGAATTTATCTAGTATCTCTGGAGATTTCCTTGAGAATCTCACCTTCCAGATGAGAACATATTTATTCCTTCCACCTGCTGCGGGGATTGGAAAGAAGTGTGAAACTGCTTTTTACTCTACATTTGGAATGTCAGAGGAGCTTTGAGATTTCAGAGAATGCTTATTCCTTAGCTCTCAGGACAGACCCTTGTGTCTCCATCAAGATAAGAGAGTCCCTGTATTTCAGTGCTGCCCTCTAGAAATGTAACGTGAGCCATATATGTGATTTAATATTTTCTTTTTTTTTAAGTTTGTTTATTTATTTATTTATTTATTTATTTATTTATTTAGAGAGGCAGAGAGAGAATCCAAATAAGGCTTTGCAATGTCAGCACAGAGCCTGACTCAGGTTTTCATCCCACAAACGTTGAGACCGTGACCTCAGATCAAGAGGCGGACCCTTAACCAACTGAGTCACCAAGGTGCCCCTTAACATTTTCTAGTTGCCATATAGAAAAGTAAAAAGAAGCAGATGAAATTAATTTTAATAATATATCTATTTAACTCAATATATCTAAAATATTATTTCAGTATGTAATTAATAAAAAATATTAATGGAGTATTTTACTTTTTGTGTGTGTGTATCAAATATTCAAAATCTAGTATGTAATTAAATTTATAGTAAATCTCCATCTGGATTAGTCTCATTTCAAGTGCTTACTAGCCACAGGTGGCTAGTGGCTACCATATTGGACACCTAGGCAGATCTAGTTTATTTCTTACTAACCTGACCCATAGTAGAAAATGCCATTTCCGTGTAAACAACTTTTTCCTCTCAAGGGCATCTAATATTGCACTGTTTACTATGTTTTGGTTAAGTGACCGTGTAAAGAATTTTAATCAATGACTCAGATTCTAAGAAGATAATAGTAAGTAACATAAATAAAATGAAGTTTCTGAGTATCTGTTAATTGCCTTATACGGGATCAGTTGGATATTAGTTTTCAGAATTTTAGAGGTATTTGGGACCATCAGAGTCAAAATTATACAGCATATAAGCCACTGGCTTTGGGGGCTCTGGGTGGCATCACATAGTGTTAGTCGTTTTTCAAAAGTGGGTGAAATCCAGATAGAATGATGAACCACAGGAAGGCATGGGAAGGCCATTGAAGAGCTGTAGTTACTATTTTGATGTCAGACATAGAAAACACAGTGTTGATGAGGATGGTTGTGAGCACAGATTCTAGTACAAGGACAGACATTGCCAATTACAGACATCAGTTTGTGTTTGAGGTGTACCTTACTTGAGCATCTCCTGAGTTAGGAATGAAGACTGGTGAACAAATGTAGATGAATACATAGCACTGCCTTTTTCCCAAGTTCTTACTTAGGTTAGTCAACATTCTGAGGGTTTTATATCCTTTTTAAAACCTAATTTTCACAATAAGTGTCATCAGGAAGGCCCTATTATTATCTCCATTTCATGGAGGAGGAACTGGAAGCCCAGTGATGTTTTGAAATGGGCCGTGATCACCCAACCCTTACATATCTAGTTTATGTTGTTCCCCAAATTAGTCAATACCATGGCTCAAAATATAAATAACTACTCACAGATTACAAACACATATCTGGATTAATGGAGAAGCTTGATTGCATGTTGTCTGATTTTAGCCAGGTTAGATTGAAATTAAATTATTAAGTGCACTTAAAGCATTTAACTTACTGAAGAACCAATTCAGATGCCACTTTCTGTAGAGAGCCCTACTTCAAGCCCCTCATTTGGAATTCATTTCTCCTTCCTCTGATCTCCCCAAACAATTTACACATCTCAGGGTGCATAATAACCTTGTGCATTGATTGTAGTTATAGATGAACATGTTTTATCTGCCTTTCCTCTCCAGTCACTGTAAGTGCCTTCTGCAAAGTAGTTGCCCAAAGTATATATGTCAGATGGATGAGCTAAATGGCCAGATGGACAGATATGTGAATGAATGAGTTAATTAATAAAGAATAAAAACATTCTTGTTCCCTTCAAACTAAGAGAACTGTTTTGTACAAATTACCTTTAGAGTGGATTTGGATAAAATCCTCTGATTGTGATGATAATATGTAATGTGACTATTGCAAGGGGGGCTGTTATTTTTAGAACTCAAATAGTGCTGTACTTGAAATATTGAAGATTCATATTATGTATTCACTGGTTTATTATCTACACATATAAGCTGTTGTCTTTGATTTCCCAGAGCTAGCTTCACACATTTTAGAAAACATCTTTTCTGCTGACACCCTTGCCCCATTCCAAGCTGTACCCATACAGGGAGAGGACTATGAGCTTTGAACACTGCAGAAATCATGAGCTTTCAGTAGGAAAATCTGTTTTCATAAGTGGTAGTTTGCAGGGGATGTGGACACTGTTTACTCTTTTTTTAAGTGTTTACTTTTAAGAGAGAGAGAGAGCACATGCACACGTGTGTGCAAGTGGGGGAGGGGCAGAGTGAGAGGGAGACTGAGGATCCGAAGCTGGCTCTGCGCTGACAGCAGAGAGCCTAATGTGGGTCTTGAACTCATGAACCATGAGATCATGACCTGAGCCAAAGCTGGATGTCCATTATCTTGGTCATCTAAATGCATATGCCATACTCAGGAAACAGAATAGGGGCTGTGGCCTGAGTGGGAAAAGAAATTATTCTGTCCTACTCATATGTACTTTGGATACCATTTGGAATGTTTAGGAAGTAGCTGTGTAAAAGTAGGGTTACCCCCTACTGCCGCAAAAGTGGGTTCTTTCCTCCCTCCCTCTCTCCCTTCCTTCCTTTCTCCTGTGCTGTTTATCTATGTTTATATTCCTCATCTAATTCCAGAAGGGATTTAAACTGGTCCATACATGTGTTGTATTTGGAATGTTTCTTGTAGGTCAAGGGCTAGAGTTCCCTAGTGAATTGATTTAAAGAGCTGCAGTCCTTTGGCTCAGATGTGAATTCCACTAAGGTATTGTTCTTTTGGGTTTTTCCTCCAGTGTATGGGCAGAGTAACACAAATCCAGTATATAGGCAGAGTAACACAAATGTAATTAAACTTGTGACAGCATTTTGGGTTTCTCAGATCAGGCACTTAATCATCTACTTTTCAATTACATACAAAAGAAATGCAAGACCATTTTTTTCTGTTACCCTGTTTTCTAGATTTTCTATTTATAAATGGTATTTCACAGGCTCTGTTTAAACATTTAGTGATGAAGCATAAAGGTAAACCGTTTCGTTGAATGTATTACTTGGAACTGTGGTATGTATCTCTTTCATTCCCCAGCGATTTTAAATTCAGTCAAAGGAAGGTGCTTAATGCAAACAAGGACTTGCTAATAGAGAGTTGTATTAATTTATCTTACTAATGAAGTACTATTAATATTTTCCATAATGTCGTAACTGCCGCACATGGCTTCCTTGACTTTGTTCATACCTCTGTATTGCTCATACACGCATCTAACTGAGCAAGAACAGTGAATGGAATTGTCGTATTTTTTCTGTCAAGCAAGATTTGGAATGCATCTGGTACTTAACAACCCGTTGCTTTTTGATTTATTTTGCCCTGTTAACTATTATTATATCATAACTAAAAAATGCTGCTTTGGTTCAATTATATTGCATAGGCTTACTGGTCCCATAGTGTTTTGGGGGAGTAAATGCAAGAAATAATTCATTTAGTAGCTACCTGTTGAATTCCTGCTAGGATCAGCTGAGTTTGCATAGAAAGGGCTTGGGCTAGAATTTCAGATGTAAGGGAACCTATGGAGTGGCCTACAGGGCCGAGAAAGGTTTTGAGTCAGCAGAGGATGTAAGAATGTGTGTGAGATGGACATTTGCCTTGCAACCAGGCATTGTCATGGGTCTGTCTCTTTAAACGTCTTTAAGTTTACCTGATCTGTGAAGGCAGAATGGTAATACTTAATTTGAAGGCACATCAGGATTGGCTATAACATGTGTGGTTTACTGCACATATTAAGAATTCATACATTCATAAATAACGTTGGCTGGGGTGTTATTTTCATTATCATCAAATATGCATTGCTTCAAATAACATATAATGTAGTTGGGGAGGATAAGATCATGTGTGAGTGTGTGTGTGTGTGTGTGTGTGTGTACCTGTCAGAGATGAGGTGCAGTTCTTATGAAGTAACAATTTCAGTGCCAGCATGGATTTGGCAAATGCCCAACACCATCCAGAAATTGATGGAAGTTGAAGTTGGATTTTGGGAAGCGCTTGGGAAGCCAGAACCAAGGCATCTGAAAGACTTAGGAGCTAGAGAAAGAAATGAGACTCACGTGAGTACCTAGAGGCACCACCACAGAATTCAGTCTATGGGGCAGAGTTTGAAGACAGTAGAAACCCAGGGTAGTGATAGCAGTCAGGACGCTGTGCATTGAGCTGTGATCTTCTCCTACAGGGCCACCTTTGAAAGGTTCCTTCTTGATTTGTTTCTCTTTGACCACTGCTGCTGGCCACACCAAACAAAGACATTAATGCATGAAAAATTAAATAATAATAAAAATAATGTCATAGGACATGCCTCAAGATGGAATAACTGTCAAGTGCCAGATAATGGCGGAAGTTAATTATGCAGTGGTTCAAAGCACATAGATGTCTTATGGCCTGAGGTACACACAGAGGATACCACTATGAGAAAGGAGGCTTTGACTTGGCTTCTGAGGAATTGTACATAGAGTATCCTGGGAAAAAGAAGGGTTGTAAAAGAGATGAGATCCTGCGTGGCCAGACTGGAAGTTTTAAAGTCACCTCTCCTCAACCCTGGCACCCTGCGGCCAAAAAAGAGGATAGAAGACAGACTCACTCCTGCTACTTGAATTTCTGAAGGATTGCTGGCATCGATTCCCAAAGCTTTGCTGTCCCGTCACCCCTTATTTTACCCTTCCCTGCTAACCAGTGTCCCTCCTCCAGTCTTCCTCCTCCCAGCCACTGCTCATTTAGCCCCTCAGGCTCAGTAAACCTCATTCTCCAGTTTTTGAGAATAAATATTTTTTGACCGTGATTTGTTGTGAACTTTTCATTTTCAAATTTTTTTCCTTCAAATAGCACAAGCACGTCCAACCCAGAAGATTTTGAAATTGGTTTAAACAAAATGAAATTCAAAGAATCTGTAATTATGCCAACTTAAAAAATGCTAACTACAATGATTATTTTTACATATACTTCCAAATTTATAATATTATGAGTAATATTACTACATCAGTAAGTAGACATTCATCCTGTTTCATAAAATGTGAGATCATTTATTTCTAATGTTTTACCCAGTGTTTTGTGAACATCTTTTCTTCTCACACATGTAGTTCAATAACACCCTTTTTTTCTTTCTTCTTTTTTAAAGATTATATTTTATTTTTTAAGTAAACTCTGCACCTGATGTGGGGCACAGACACAACCCTGAGGTCAAGAGTTGCACGCTCCACTGACTGAGCCAGCCAGGTGCCCCAGTAACACCCTTCTTTTCAAGGAAAGCTTTGCAAACAGATTATTTCCTGGGCAAATGGTATGCACATTTTAATGCCTTCAATATGTTTTGCCAAATTGCCTTGAGAATATTTATATCAATTTATGTCAAATGGGAATACAGTCATACGTTGTTTCATTAGGCTTTGCAGATACTGCATTTTTTACAAATTGAAGATAAAAGACTTTGGTGGAGGAAATAATTGCAGATATGGTGGGAGTAGCAAGAAAGCTAGAAGTGGAGCCTGAAGATGTGTCTGAATTGCTGGGATCTCATGGCAGAACCTTAACAGATGAGGAATTGCTTCTTATGGATGAACAACGAGAGTCGTTTCTTGAGATGGAATCTTCTCCCAGTGAAGATGCTTTGAAGATTGTTGGAATGACAACAAAGGGTTTAGAATATTACACAAATAATATTAATAAAGCAGCGGCCCCAATTTTGAAAGAATTGAGATAAGTGGCTCCAACTTTGAAAGTTCTGTTGTGGGTAAGATGCTATCACACAGCATCACATGCTACAGAGAAATCCTTTGTGAAATGAAGAGTCAATTCATATGCAGACTTCGATGTTGGCTTACTTTGAGAAATTGCCACAGCCACCCCAGCCTTCAGCAACCACCGCCCTGATCAGTCAGCAGCCATCGGCATGGAAGCAAGACCCTCACCACCAAAATGAATAGGACTCCCTGAAATCAGCTCAGATGATAGTTAGCCTTTTATTTTTTAATCTTTTTTTTTTTTTAATGTTTATTTATTTTTGAGACAGAGAGGCAGAGCACGAGTGGGGGAGGGACACAGAGAGAGGGAGACACAGAAACCAAAGCAGGCTCCAGGCTCCGAGCTGTCAGCACAGAGCCCGACGGGTGCTCCGGGAGCTCGAACCCATGAACCGCGAGATCATGACCTGAGCTGAAGTCGGACATCCATCCGACTGAGCCACCCAGGCGCCCCGATAGTTAGCCTTTTTAAGCAATATAGTATTTTAAAATTAAGGTGTTTTTTTTTTTTTTTTTTTTTTTTTTTTTTTTTGCATCATGCTGCTGTGCACTTAATACTACAGTGTAGCGAATACATAACCTTTATATGCACTGGGAAACCAAAAACTTCATTTGGCTTGCTTTGTTGCAATATTGGCTTTATTGTGGTGAACTGTAACCAGAACCCTCTGTATCTCTGAGGTATGCTTGTATTTGGGAGTGTTCCTTCTTGGACCCCTTGACTGAGACTTGTCATTACAAGTAGAGTAAAATAAAATAAAATAAAAGCCTTGCTACTTTGATGGGAGGAAAATGGAATTTCATTTTATTATGCTATTTTCCACTAACTTAATTACTAATGAGCTTTAGTTTTTTCTTTTATCTTTTCTATTTATTTATGTTTTCTTAATTGTGATTTGTTTACTCATAATGTTTGCTCATATTGTTTTGAAAATATTTCCACTTTCTTAACTAATTTGGTATGTACTCATATTAAGATATTAAGGCATATATGTAAATATGTAATCTTAATATACATTAAGAATAGTGACTCAATCTCTGCCACAAATGCTAAATATTTTTGGTTCAGAGAACCTTTCTTTTAATATTTGGATTTTTTTCCCCATGTCAAATGGTTTATGACTTCCTAATGAAGAACTTCACCATTCCCTAATTATTCAAATACATATTTGTATTTTTGCCTACTATGTTTATGATTGCTTTTCATATTTATGTTTTAATCTTAAGTTATTTTTAAGTCTTATTGTTAAATGTTTATTTATTTTGAGAGAGAGACAGTGTGAGTGGAGGAGGGACAGAGACAGAGAGACAGAATCTGAAGCAGGCTCCAGGTTCTGAACTGTCAGCACAGAGCCTGATGCAGGGCTCGAACCCATGAACTATGAGATCATGACCTGAGCTGAAGTTGGATGCTTAACTGACTGAGCCACTCAGGCACCCCTAATCTTAAATTATTTTTTTTAATTTTTAATTTTAATTTTTAAAAATTTACATCCAGATTAGTTAGCATATAGTGAAACAATGATTTCAGGAGTAGATTCCTTAATGCCCCTTACCCATTTAGCCTATCCCCCCCCCCCCACACACACAATCCCTCCAGTAACCCTCAGTTTGTTCTCCATATTTATGAGTCTCTTCTGTTTTGTCCCCGTCCCTGTTTTTATATTATTTTTGCTTCCCTTATGTTCATCTGTTTTTTCTCTTAAAGTCCTCATATGAGTGAAGTCATATGATTTTTGTCTTTCTCTGACTAATTTCACTTAGCATAATACCCTCCAGTTCCATCCACGTAGTTGCAAATGGCAAGATTTCATTCTTTTTGGTTGCTGAGTAATACTCCATTGTATATATATATATACCATATCTTCTTTATCCATTCATCCATCGATGGACATTTGGTCTCTTTCCATACTTTGACTATTGTTGATAGTGCTGCTATAAACACGGGGGTGCATGTGTCCCTTCGAAACAGCACACCTGTATCCCTTGGATAAATGCCTAGCAGTGCAATTGCTGGGTCCTAGGGTAGTTCTAGTTTTAGTTTTTTGGGGAACCTCCATACTGTTTTCCAGAGTGGCTGCACCAGCTTGCATTCCCATTAAATTACTTTTACTGAGAGTAAGAGATCTAGTGTACATAGACACCTATATTATTGTTGTGTGTTTTTCATTGTTAGTGGCATTCATTGTGAAATCAAGATGAATTTTCCATGTTGACTAGTGTTCACATCATTAAAAGATATTTTTTAGATAATTAAAAATAGTCTGGCTATTTTTCTTTTCCATATGAAACTTAGACTTATTTGTTAAAACTTTAATGTGAATTCTAGTGGAATGTTAGAGGTGGTGTCTATGTAAATTTGAGAAATGAAGCTTTTGGAATATGATTTCTTAACCTTTGTTACTCTGTATATTCATATATGCTTTTCTGTCCTTTAGTGAAAATGTTGTGCTTTTTCTTTCATATATTAACCCCTATGGAATATATTCTTAAGTGTTTGCATTTTGTCCTTGTCTCATTTTGGGATTTAAATGGAATAACACAAGCATTAAGCTATCTAGAGTATATTAAGGAAAAATGCTTACTTACTATTGCTATTTTACTAGACGTTTTTAATTAGGAATAAATGTTGAAATATTTATTTGAGAGAGGGAGAGATTGAGCATGAGTGGGGAGGGGAGGGGAGGAGGGGGGAAGGGATGGAGAGAGAGAGAGAGAGAGAGAGGGAATGAATATCCCAAGTAGGCTCCACACTGAGTGTGGAGCCTGATACGGGACTCAATCCCAGAACACTGGGATCATGACTTGAGCCGAAATCAGGAGTTGGATGTTCAACTGACTGAGCCACCCAGGTGCCCCAATGTTGAAATATTTTCAAGGCTTTTTGTCATCTGGGCTTTCTTTTTTTCTTTTTTGACTTAGTGCTATTAGGGAATAAATTTAGAATGCCTTATATCGGCACTTGAAATTTTTGAATAAATTTTCCTGTTAAAATGCTTAGTAATATTAGTATACATGATTCTTATTGATTTAATACTATTTAGGATTTTGTATTTATATTTATATGAAAAATTCGTCTGTAGTCTTCTATTTTTTCTGTCTTTTGTGGGTTCAGGCTTTGGCATTCATTTGGTATTGGATTCTAGACCTATTTACAAACTATCCTTTTCGATGCTCTAGAAGGTAAGAAGTTTGAAAGAATTCACCCATGAACTAGTTTTGAAATGGAAGTCCTTAGAAAATTTTTTAAATGTCCAGGTTATTTACTGATAAATTATGTTTGGGTTGTGCTTAAGAATAACCCCAGGGCCAGTATAGAGGGAGAGTCCATGGGAGTTGTTTCATTATACCTTTTTTTCACTTTTATACATATTTGAAATATTCCATAATAAAAAGTATCTACAAATTAAATAGCCTGGAAAATGTTTTCAGTGGTTACTGGCTTATTCAGGTTTTCTGATGCCCCTAGTTGTTTTGGTAACTCACATTTTATTAGAAAATAGCATGAGAGTTTTAATATTCTTTTAAAAAAAATTTTTAATGTTTATACATTTTTGAGAGAGAGAACATAAGCAGGTGAGGGGCAGAGACGGAGACACAGAAGCCGAAGCAGGCTCCAGGCTCTGAGCTGTCAGCGCAGAGCCCTACACGGGGCTTGAACCCAGAAACCGTGAGATCATGACCCGAGCCGAAGTCTGACGCTTAACTGACTGAGCCACCCAGGCGCCCTGAGATTTTAATATTTTTAAATGTGTGGTTTTATCAAGTGTCCCACGTCAAACTTCTGTTTTATCTCACTTAATTAGATTATAAGCTGGACTCTTGAGAAGCATCTCTCTACATCATACCTCTGATCGTATCACCCATCTGTGCTTCCTCCATCAAATCGAGACTTTCTTATGGGGCAGGCCACAAGGCCTTCACACACTGACCCTAGCCTGCCTCTCAAACCGCGGCTCCTGCCTGATTTCCCATGCTGCCAAGAGACACTTGGAACATTTCGTCTCCCCTGCCTGGGGTGTTTTCAGCCTAAAACACCCTACTTATTTTCCAAGACCTGCCCCCCCCACCCCCGCCACCATGGAATGTTATTTCTTTTAAGCCTTCCACAAACTTTCCTTGTCTCCATGTCCTCTCCCTTCCCTGTGCCACATATGCCTTTGCTAAGGCCACAGTGTAGCCTTTATGATACTGTATTAGGTTTGCATATTTGAAAACACATATCGTTTTTTCCTCTACCTACTATGCTAGCAGAGGCTCTGGCACCCGGGCACGGGGAGAATGCATGTGGGAGGGGTGTGCTGTGGAACATCTGAGCGTGTGCCTTAGGCTGGGCAGGTGCAAGCTATATCCCCAGCCCTGAGCAGAAGTAGGTGCTCATCATGTGTTTGTGGGGTGAATGCTGGGGGGATGGAATGGTCATGGTATATTCAGGTGATCTGGAGGCCAGTGAGGTGGACCCCAGTGGGATGAGTGGAGAGAAGTGGTGGGAGAGAACTTTGGATGATGTTGTCATATGTATATGGGCTGTATGGATAAGATAAACTAATGGTTTTTGGTGGTTACCACAGATTGCAGCTTATTTTGCAAGCTATTTGCAGGCTTATTTTGCAAAATATTGCAACAATATTTTGTCAAAGCTTTGGGTTTTTTTTCTTGTTTGCTCATTTGCCTCTTGGCTTGCTGGCATTGTTT